>NC_141064.1:44555874-44845874 GCF_041138505.1 Cibotium barometz
GGAGCAATACTATAAGCTTCTAGAAAGAGCCGTGTTGCCAGATTAAAAGGTGTGCCTTGCATGAACACTTTGAAAAACAACTTTAGCCATAGCATTGAATTATCCACTCTCATTAGATCTTCATTATTTGTGATAGACAAGTGTCTAAGATATCTTTGTTAGAATAATCTGAAGGCATTTGGAAAGGTGGAGGGTTTACCTCAGTTTGGCTTGATGTTGTCAGCTTTGGGGCCAATGACTCCTTGGGAGCAAGAGTGTCAACAGTGGAAAAATCATGATGTTAAGAAGAAGTCTCTAAGTTAGTAGGTTCCTCATTATTAGTGGGTTCAAAAGCTTGCTTATGAGATGGAAGAATCTTATACAAGAATTAACTAGATATGTATAAGCCTAAGTATTTTCCCCTTCCTTATCATCATCAAGAGTTGGGGGTAGAGGGGATTTAGTGATATTATTGAATGTTTTTAGTTATAATTTCTCTTCATGAGTTATAATAGTAGGATATTCTCAATATGCTCGAGGAGAGAAATCATGATGATTAACACACTCCGAGCAACCGAGTAGGAAGTATCTCTGAGTGAGTGCAAAAAAATCTAGTAAACAAATTTGCCAGTGAGTATCTCTGAGTGAGTATCTCTGAGTGAGTGCAAAAAAATCTAGTAAACAAATTTGCCAATGATGATATCAAAACATACATTTTCCGTGTTAAATATAAGAAGCCAAAGAAGCTCAACTTTCCCATCAAGAAAGCATCCAAAAATATCATCTCTTTGGCTTCATTGTCACCCTTGACCTATGCAAGCTAGAAATATATTTGAGTTGCATGTGAAAAATGGAACACTACACCATCAAACAAACAAACCTACATCCAACACTACAATAGAACTCTCACTTGCCTTCATATTCCTCCCGAGTCCTCATAGAAGCAATTTTTTACAGCTCCATATTAGCTAGAGATTCATTGCAAAAATTAAAAAATCACTATTGTGAAACACCTCAAAACAAGGTACATTCAACCTCAATACACTCTTTGCATAAATAGTCTATGAGGATTTCAAAGGACCAAATAACCGACAAACAGCCCAAACCCAAAACTTACTTCTGTCCAACACCACAAAGTTGGATTCATTTGTCCTAATTATCCTTTTCCACAGGGGATTATGACGTCCCATCCAGTATCAAGACATATTATCAAGGCACAGTGTGAGACCTGCATCTTAATAGGGCCTGGAATAGTTCTACCTTAAACAGAGCAACTTGATGCATGAAGGAATGAATCCATGCATCTAAATTGAGCACATGTAGGAACACAAAGTACGTGTGTTTACAAGGTACATAAGTAAGGTGTTTGGTCTCCCACTTTTGAAAGTCCTCATCACAAGTACAATAAGGGAGCTCCAATATCATGACCGAATAGTTCACACCCTTGGTTCATGACCCCTCCATGCTAACATAAAATATGTGTGATTCATTACACAAGACAACTGCTTTCGAAACCACTTCAGTCGTCGAGAGATTTTTACCCTAATCAATTTCCCACACCTCATTTTTCTCTCCGATAATAATCCAAAACATGTGACCATGCCATGCGGTTCAGTTCTTTGAAAAGCCCACATGGTCTTGTTGGCATCTGTCACCAACATCCATACTGAATTGTCTTTCTGGCACTCATGTACCCACTCGTTGATTCACTATTATAGTCACGTACTCCTATCATTCTCACACGAAAGTACAATGACGTTGCACCAAAGTGGATGTAGTATGGTTACATAACTGCAATCGAGAAAATGACAATGGATACCAATATTGAGACATGGATACCGGAGGTTAATGGATGCCAGTAAGTCCTCCCTTGGGTTGTATCTCTCCCATGTATTTATTCCATAAGATTTGAAGTGAGGGTTTAATTCCTTCTGAAGAAGAGTATAAGAAGATATAATCTCAATTTGAATACTCATAAACATACTTTTTGAAGTTAGCTCTATCTCAATGTGACATAGAGATAGAAGACTACATCGATCATCGATGTGAAAGATAAAACATAAATCACAAGGTTCTTGAATGCGAATGTCATCAGTTTGACATGGGTGGACCATGGTAGGAGACTACATCAATCATTGTGACATCCTGGGTGGACCGAGGTGCTCTTCCTGGGTTCTCTTCTTGGCCAAGGGAATGCTCAAGGTGGGCTTCGTCACTGTATAAGGGTGCAGAAAAGTGTCATTTACAGTGTCATAAAACTGTCATCAGAATTGTCATCTGAGTTGTCATCAAAAGTGTCGTCAAAGTTGTCATCAGAAGTGTCGTCAATGATGTCATTTTAGTTGTCGTCAGAAGTGTCATAAGGTTCAGATTTGAAGAGTTATTTAGGGTCATAGGAACGGTCACATAAAGGCTATAAAATGCAATCAGTTGTAATCGTGTGATATGGGAAGTTGAATAACCAGTTTTTAGTTTCGCGTCTCTCTCTCTCTCTCTCTCTCTCTCTCTCTCTCTCTCTCTCTCTCTCTCTCTCTCTCTCTCTCTCTCTCTCTCTCTCTCTCTATCTCAATCTCTGTGTATATGCTGTTTTGAGAGTCGCGTGTGTGCATTTTCCATGTTGGGGGCTGTGGCCCTCAACACTTGGCAACCACGAGTGTTCGAATCTTACTACCTTTGGAGATGGAGTTAAATAGTGTTGCAATACTCTCGGGTGGTCCATTAGGCGTCACTCCTCACAATGATGCCTGTTTGGATGGCAATGTGCAAAAGCGGGCTGGCATGAACGAAGCCAAGCATTTATGCAAATTTCAATAAGTATATAATCTGCCGTGCACAGTTTGGCAGCAATAGCACGGAAAGAAGCGCAGAGGAACGCTGCTATGGTGCGATTGCAGAACAGATTATTCAATGCTATAGAAGAGGTGGTGATGAACGAAGCGTTGGTGCAAGCTGTTATCGAAAACGACTGCTGCCGTGTTGCAGAGCTATCAACGCAGGGAAATATTAATATTAGCATAATTACTACTTGTTCTTGTTATTTTAATGAAATAAGCACGCATTCATGCTGTGCAATATCAAGCACGCATTCATGCTGTGCAATATCAAGTGGAGTCACACATAAGCATTCAATGAGGGGATTTGCAGAGGCAGAATTAAAGTTCTTAATCGACATCAAGGGTGTATTTCTGAAGCTGATTCGAGAGAATGACTTTTTGCAAGGATGGAGTGATCCAAAGGGGACATACCAGGCAAAAGAAGACCGGATGTACCACTTGACGACGCAAAAGCCTGCAAGAAGCATGATTTTGGAAAAGCTGATGGAAGAGTCTTTTGGTGAATCAATGCCAAAGCAAGATTTTCAAAGGCATTTGACTTCTCTCAAGGGAATTTGTGGGTTCTCAATTGCTACGAAATTGTTCCCTCGTGCGTGCCAGTGTATAAGGGTGCAGAAAAGTGTCATTTATAGTGTCATAAAACTGTCATCAGAATTGTCATCTGAGTTGTCATCAAAAGTGTCGTCAAAGTTGTCATCAGAAGTGTCGTCAATGATGTCATTTTAGTTGTCGTCACAGAAGTGTCATAAGGTTCAGATTTGAAGAGTTATTTAGGGTCATAGGAACGGTCACATAAAGGCTATAAAATGCAATCAGTTGTAATCGTGTGATATGGGAAGTTGAATAACCAGTTTTTAGTTTCGCGTCTCTCTCTCTCTCTCTCTCTCTCTCTCTCTCTCTCTCTCTCTCTCTCTCTCTCTCTCTCTCTCTCTCTCTCGCAATCTCTGTGTGTGTGCTTCCATGAGAGTCATGTGCGTGTGTGTATCTTGTTGAAGGGTGTGGTGTGCGCCGTTCCCTTTAACAGTCACCGCCACGTCCACAGTACCCTTTTTGAGCAAATCCTTTCCCCCCTCGTGTGATCTCTTTATCTTCACTTGTTACACAGTTCTATGTCTTATAAGACCTCCATCTTTGCTGGCCATGGGTAGTTCATGACATCTCTCATAGCCAATGCCATTTAGTGAGGTGATGGCTCCCATTATCCATTTAGTATTTGCAGAAAAAGGCTACCTATTGTTTAATGTAATAATACATTGTATGTTGTACTTGGGCAACATTAATGATTCTTATTTCATGTTGTTGGTGCTTATACAGAGATATATGTTAATTTGTATGTGTTTTTAGAAGGGGTGTTAATTTTCTTTTTTACAAGTTTGATGGAACATATGGTATTGGAACACATCAATACTTTATTGATGTTTCAATTGGCAAGCTTGCATACTTAATTATTACCTATCACATGTACTAAATTTCCTCTTATCACACTTCTATTCTTTTAGGCACTCTTAGCTTAAATCAAAATGTGATTGTTTTCACTTACAATGTAATATTTGCTATTTTGGCATATTCCAGATCAGACGCACTTTTAGCCTAAACTAAATGTGCTTGTTTCTGAAGAATAGTACAATTTAAATGTGGGCTTTATTTACTTTGTGCATCAAAGATGATTGCGAGTGATTCACAAATTTCATGTGAGTCGTGTTAGATTTACCTTCTCTCCCTCCTGGTATTCAATTAGATGACTTCTGCCACCCATAGTCATGAATGCGATCTTTTGTTGGTCTTCAGGTGCAATGCCAGGGCACTTGGTTGTAGAGCGAGAGAAACCATCCAAGGGATTGTCTAAGAAGCTGTAGGCTTCCTCATTGGCAACTCTCTCTATAATATGTTCAATATAGGGTAGTAATGATCTTTATGCATGAAGACTTTTTTCAAATCCACAGACTTATAGCTTTTGATTGTTCTTTGATATAATGACAATGGGTGTGATGTGTCATCATCTTTATGGGTAATGTGTAATGATCTTTATGCATGGAGACTTTTTTCAAATCCACACACGCTTGTACAATCTTTGATTCTTCTTTGGTACAATGACAATGGGTGATACTACCGATTAGTGTGCTCACGCAATGGGGCTTTTTCACACGCAATGGTAATGGCTACCACAAAAGGGGTGTTGTAAGAGGAGTGAAGGGCCTTCCTAGTGTGCACTTTTAACTTAAACTTTGCTAACAAACCGTTGGCAATTTGGCACCAATTGTTTTTGTTTAATTTTAATATAGTATAATTAATGTGAGTTGTGTAGCTTTTTTAATGGGGAATTAGAATTTATTGAGAATTATCAGTAATAGCAGTAGAGCTATGGCAAAATTTCTAGTAATAGCAGTAGAGCTATGGCAAAATTTCTGAAAAATAAACACATAAATCATTTTCGCATTGCAAGAAGAGTGCAACACCAGTAGGAAGGGAGGATTACTCTACAGCTATACTGCCATTGGGTCAACGCGTTTTGAGGCTCTTTATTCCAATGATATAAGCTTCATTATCTAGGAAGCTATTAAAAGCATCATTATCATTGATCCAATGATGCTGCATATTCAAACAGCAAGCTCGAGCATTGTAGACATGGGTAGCGAGTTGCTAGTGTCGTGCCACCATCTTCGACCCCTCGAAATTTTCCACCTATAGAAAGGCCTCATATGCAGACACCCCAAGAATCAGCCTGTGCTGGGTCAAGGGTGGGATTTCATGCGTGAACCCCAAGATGATCTCTAAAATGAGGATTCCCCGAGTTTGGAGCGTGTGCACAGCATTCCAGATTTGAAGAATTTAGTCAAGCTCATAAGTCTTTTACTTTATGAATGCCCCACCTTAACAGAGATAGGAGCCACTGCTCTTGTGAGCCTTGAGGACCTTGAATTAAATAATTCTTTGCGTAAAGCGCATCCCAGATCTGGCGAACATGACCAAGCTCGACACTCTCAATTAAATCCACTCTGGCTATGCCTTGGGAAGAGATTGAAGGTTTCAATCGCCCAGTACTGAGCTTAGAGGTGCTTGAAGTAAACAATTGCTGCCGCTGCATCCCAGATATGGCAAACCATATTAACCTCAACACTCTCAGAATACTTTCCTGCAATGCCTTAGAATAGATCAAAGGTGTTACTGGCCTTCTGAGCTTAGATGTGCTTGAAGTAACGTTTTGCCCTAGCTTGAAATGCATCCCAGATTTAACTAACTTGACCAAGCTCAGCACCCTCAGAATGGTTGAGTGTGGTGCCTTAGAAAGGATTTAACGAACTTGACCACTACCCTCATGAGCCTAGAGGTGCTTGAAGGAAAAAATTGTTTCAGCTTGAAGCGCATCCTAGGCTCGTTACTTATGCTCACTACAAGATGCTACTAATTCAACAAACTCGTCTATTAACTCTTTAAGTGATAATGAAGGTCTTGTACATTGCTAACTTCATCTAAATCAATGGCGGTAGGTTTCAAGCCATCAATGGTTTGCTAACATCATTATTTCATCATAACCACCATCATCACCATTTCATCATCATTACCACCATCATCAACATTATCATCATCTCATTGTTGATTCGAATCTCGCTGGCCTCTCTCCATATGCATGTTCGGCTTATGGTTGCCTCCTCCACCGATTTGAATGTCTCCTAAAGCAGCCTTGCCTCTCTCCATATGCTTCCAACATGATCCTTGGCCAAGGCCTTGGCAATGGCCATGGCTTGGCCATTTCCAAGGCCTTGGGAGAGGCCAAAGAGAAAATGGAACTCCTATGTTAACGGCCACGGCCAAGGCCTTGGGAGAGGCCAAAGAGAAAATGGAAACATATGGAGAGGCCTATGCATTGATTTCTCTATTACTAAAATGCCATATGTGATAATATTGATGATGAATTATTTTATTTGGTGATGACAACCATGTTTTTTCATGATTTGTTGTTATGTATGGAGTCTCTTTTAAGTTATTATGTAACAGCTTGATGTTATATTGTAGTTGTTTTGATATAGCTGGTGGGATACATGTTCTCCATGCATGATTGTTTGGTGTTTTTGTTTTTGTGTACTGGTGAGTGGGTGGCTTCTTGCACTCATAATTGTTATGAACACTGCATCATGGTGTTTGTGTGATGGTTTTTCGTTGTTTTGTGCTCGTGTAGAGTCTCTTTCTTCGTCTACATCTACTTTGAAGCTTCAGTAAACCTTCATTTTTTTTTAGGGAGCACATTGTACGCTTTGATGGTGTCTCTCTATGCATGGTGGTTCATGGGGACTACATTGTGATCGGCAAGGCTTTTGCTAGTGGTCATAGAGACCCAATGTACACATGCATCCATGAGTTCTTCACAAAGACTAACCCTATGAGTGGTGTGCACAACACTAGGAAAGGAAAGCAGGTCCCATGGGTGGCAGACTTTGTTATGTTGGACCTCCCCCATTTGAAGGGAGTCTCCACGGGAGTGCATAGAGGCCTCCATGGGATATGTTCATGGGTTACTTCTCTTTCTGATAGTGGTTGATTATTGATGGTGGTGTCCTACATGATGGTAGGTTGGAGCTTTCCTTGAAGTCTATTTTCCTATTCACCAATTATTTGTTGTAGGTTCCAACTTGGTCATGAGGTTTGTGCAGGTGATTCTATGGGGTCAATTGTGCCTACTCTTCCTGGAGACACCAGGGGTAAAGGATAAGTTACAAGATATGGGGTTGAACTAATACATAGGAGAGTTACCAAAAAGATCATCAATGCCCCACTATGCACGAAGCCTTCCATGGTTTCTTTTTATGAATTCTGTGGCATTTGGAACCAAAGAAAAGCATTGTTTCGAAGAACAAGCCGAAAGTATCTATCCATTAGGAATTTTTTGGACCCAAAGAGGGCCTCTTGGATTAACTTTTGATTAGGAATGGACCAATAGGAAGAGGGCTGGGTGCACATTTTTGACTTCTTTGACCCTAGGGGACGGGCCTAGGCTTTGTTTGCTAATGGGGCCTAATTATGACTCTTGTCCCCCTACCTCTTGGGCCCAAACTTAGAGGTCCCCCCACCTAGAATCGCGCAGATTAAAAACCCTAAAAATTGAAAATTTTTAATTTTTTTCCAAAAGTGTGTTTTCCCTCTCAAACTTTCCCCCAACATACTCTAGGTTTGGAAAGCTCATTTTGAACCTCTTTCTTCCTCTTCTAATCTCTCCATTGCTGCAAAAACTCCATACCTCTCAAGCTCTCCTTCCTTGTCAAGCTCCCTCAGTCTCAAGCTCCCTCTCCCTCTTTCTTCCTTTTCTAAGCTCTCCATTGCTGTAGAAACTCCATCCCTCTCAAGCTCTCCCTCCTTCTCAAGATCCCTCCCTCTCAATCTCCCTCTCTCTCTCTCTCTCAAGCTCCCTCCCTCTCCATTGCTGCAGAAACTCTATCCCTCTTTAGTCTACTCTAGGTTCAGGAAGCCTATTCTCAAACTCTATCCATCTATAGTCCACTCTAGGTTCAGGAAGCCTATTCTCAAACTCTATCCCTCTTTTAAGCTTTCCATTGTTGCACTGAAAATCCTGAACTTTCTCTCCTCTATTGTAAAACAAGCTTTCCTTTTCCCTTCTTCTCTTTTCTTACCACCATGGCCTCTTCCAATAATGTGAGAAGACCTTGGGAGGAGAAGGTGGAAGAGCTTGTGCTGCATAACACAAGAGATGAGAATGGAGTTTGGGGCTCCAACAAGATTCAGGATTGGGGCTTGGGTCTACATGCAGCCAAGCTCTAAGGGACCACATCGAGTGCGTCAACTGAGGAATATGCTACATCATTGGAAGGGGTGGCTACAAGGCTTGAAGCATACTAAGAAGAAAGGACTGGTTGCCATAGTGCAACATGTGTATACCCTTGGAAACCTGTACATTCAAGGCCAACGACCAAGGTTTCCTTGAAATTGTCAGTGTAACATAAACACAGCTTTAACAACATGCTAATATTGGATTTTTTGTTTCAAATTTTCTTATGATTCTCCATTTTCTTGTGTCTCTCTACAGATATTTTCCCCTCTAGTTATGTTGAGGAGAAACAACCACTCCAAAGCCTCACTGGAGTTTTCTATGCTATGCATGCATCTATTGGAGAGGCAATGTTTGTATCTCAAAGCCCAAGTGATCTTGTACAGAACAATATCTTTTGCTTTTCTCACTCATATTTTGTAGATAAAAAACCAGGTTTATTTGGCAAGCTAGAAGAGATCCCCAACCCCCCTCTTAACAATCCCAAATGGCCCAAACCTGATGCTTGGACCATCTTATGCTTAAAGTTTAAGATGGTAAGTGATATCAAGACATCACTCAAGTTTTCAAAGGCATCTAGGTCAGTAGGGCTAAATTGGTTTTGTCCTTTACATGTTTTTGTACACATGTTCAATTCCATGCCAATGCACCAAACAAAAACAATGTATATTTGTAAGGAGGTACGGTCTGACCTCATTCAAGGATTACTAGGAGAGGGTTGGGAGGTTAATGAGGGGTCACATCAAGGTGATGTGTACAAGTGCAATGTAGTAGATTCAACAATGTCTTTCAGGTTCTTGAAGGCACGCTCTATTTTTTACATACGTCTGCACTACCAAAGATGGATGCAAAAGCACGGGACATGGATCCCACTTCAAGCCTCAGAAGAAGAAATTATGCCTATTGAGGTAGCTGTGATGATGCAAAATGGATGGATTGAGCGAGTGGCAGCCAGCAAGCAAGCATTGGAGCCTAGCAGACTTGCGTCAACACTTTAGCATCATGGGCTTTGACCATTAGGAAAAAAGGGAGCTCATTTTGGGGCCTTTTACGGTTTGGAAAAATAAGCTCTCAACCAATCAACAGAGGGCCAACGTAACGTTGGAAATTCACAAAAATAAGAGAAAATAGATAAAAGAAACAATACTTTATGTAGGTACAAGCGTGATACATTAATGTGGAGATTGGTTTTTTATTCTCACAAGATCTTTGGACATGAAGATAGAATCTAGTCTGACATTTTCTCTGACAAGGGCCTTCCCGCTTCCACCTTCCTTTGAACTTTGATTTATGTTGTGCTGCCTTTCCTTCGAAAGGTCTACCATTCTACACCACTGCCTCATTGTGTAGTAGCCTCTTCTTTTCCAAAACTGCTCCCTTGATCCTGTTTGGCTTAGAGAACTGTCTGTCTGCCCACTTTCTCTTTCTTGAAACTTCACTTTGTTATCTTGTTTACATTACTTTGCTGTTTTTACATATTCACAAGGTCTCCATGGTGAATAAAAACTATGGCCGTTCTTGTGGAAGACGCTCTGTGGATGATAATGCTATGAAGGCAAAATTATAGCACACATCCTTACCCCGTCGACCTGCTTCTTCTATTTCTTCGGTAGAGAATTCAAGTACAGTCAAAACGGAAGGAACTTGGGAAAAGTTTAGTGTTTTGAAAGGAGCATGGGTGCTCATGCAACCTAGCAAAAGAAAGAGACCCCAGACAAAAAAACATTTTCTTGGCGTCATGGAAGGGAAGAGTACGAGATTTTAAAATCACCAGAGGGAAGATATCGGTGAAAGAAGTTTTGATTCAGCATGTGTACATGCATAAAGAACTTGTCTTGCGAGACTATCCGAATGATCTTCCGCAACACAGGCCTAATTGTATATTTTTCTATTGTGGTTTTGTTCTTTATGAGATGTATGGATTTTTAAGATGAAGCTTTCTTTCTTTGCTTATTGACATTCTTGTGTTATTTTATTTCAGATTTATACCCTTCATCGTATGAGACATGGCAAAACATCGATTGTATTCTGGGATTTATAGATGTTTTGCATGGATCGATATGAGAACAACAATACCAAGGTCGATGTGCAACAGAGCTAGCTCAATCGGGTATATTTTTTACTGATCATTTTTATCAGCTGCTAGACAATGCTAACACACATGGTGTGTTAAGAAAACAAGACCTTCCGGGGCATGGAATTCAGTGGATTGGCCTCTCCCACATTTTAGTGTTACACAGGCATATAGGGCCAAGCTTTTCAAAGAAGTACAGAAAGCTCTGAGGCCCAATATTACCACAAGGATAATAAAAATTTATTTATGCTGCATGCCTCTCACAATTTTTGTAGACTTGTTTAATACCTTTCCAGTGAAGGTTTTAAAAACAATGTTCACAGTTAAAGCAACAAGTCTGGCATGCATGCCACAATTTTTGGATAAAGGTTGGGATAAGAAGACATGTAGTTCAGTGTTTTGTGAGGTTGTCCAACCTTCTATGCAACTGAAGTACATGGTTGCATCACAAAATTTTATTTTTTCTTTTTATTATAAGCGCAGTCAAATGCTAGGCACAAAACTAGTCCCAATGGATCAAGATGAAGATTCTTTTGGTGCAGAAAATAAACTTCTTGATATTGATGTTGTTGAGAATGGTGATGTGCTAGTCACTATCTCATTAAGACAATGTTGCTCCCTAGCTCAATTGTGCAATGACATTCTGTTTGAGACAGAAGGTTCTATTTCAAAGGACTTTTTATTTATCTACAACAATAAGAAGGTACACCATCTGACTTATCCTAGTCTCATTAAGCACTGCTATTAGTTTACTTTACCCTATTGATTCATATTGCTTTTTTGTAGGTGCTCAAAAGAAGAGAGAGTTCAATAAAATGCAGACATTGAAAATTTGAAAATTGAGATAACACAGACTCCATAAACAAAGGTATTATATTCAATAAAGTAAAATTTTGTATAGAAGTGTTTAATTGTATATGTAGAACATATTCTTGACAACCATTTTCTATTTATCTATACAGCCTAATCCAGAGGCTGCTCTACATGGTCCAAGCTCTCCGTATCATCTTTTTTTTGGAGAATCTGTTTTCTGCTGCTCCATCCTGTCCTGTACAATCTCTTGGTGCTGTTCCATTGTCTCCTCTACTGCCCCTAGAGCATCTGTTTACTGCTGCTCCATCTTCTCCTTAATAACATCAGCAGCAGCAGGTTCTTGTTCCTGTGGCTTCTCCTCATCAGCACTAGGTCCTTGTTCCTGTGGCATCACATCAGCATCATCTGTGTCATCAAGGTGTATGACACCTTCTCGGACTTTAGAGCTCTCACCCAACTCGACAGTAGCTGGTACAATAGGTTGGGGGAGGCATACTTCAAAAACTTCAGAGCTCTCACCCAACTCGACAGTAGCTGGTACAATAGGTTTGGGGGAGGCATACTTCAAAAACTTCCAAATTGTATCAGCTCTGAAACTATATACATAGTTCGAGCTAAAGCTATCTTCTCTTATCTGCAATGGCATATGATGATTTAGAACACTTTGTACCAATATCAATTATTTTGAAGCTAAATGAAAATTATTTTTTCTTACAAGGTCTGGCTGTCCTATCTCAAAATAGCTTGAAAGTATATATTTGGCACTGATCAGCACTCTCCAGCCACTGCAGCTACTTGAATAATCTTGTTGTGGTGTCTGTACAGTTGGAAAGATATGTTAGAAACTGTTAACATCTGAACAAAACAAAATTATTCAATAGGTTCAAAGGCATAGCATGAAATAGACATCAGTAGAGGGAACAAATTTCTACCTCTAAATTTATTGGCTCTATTGAATCCAAAATATTGACATTAGGAGGACAGTGATCCAATGCATCTAGAAGCCTTCTAATACAACTGCAATACATATAATTCAGTTAGTGTGCATTAAATCAAAATAATGAAGTTTAAAGTTAAAAATAGCACACACACCACTTACAATTTCAGCTCTCTGTGTGTTTTTTTAAGAGAGTTGAATATAAAGCATTGCTTCAACTGGATGTCAATAGAAGCAAAGCTCCAGTGGTCACTGCGTAAGGAAAAAAACATTAAGAAATCAAAGGCTACAAGAGTTCTCAATCTTAAAGAAGAATCCCAAAAGAAGCAGTCACCCACATACATGTTATGGTATGGAAGTAGCAAAACATCGATAACATCAAAATTGCAGTGTCTGAACCAATTGAAAATATCCATGGGAGTTTCCTTTGCATCTCTTAACTTGGAGGAAATGGCAGGATCAATAATATGAACTGTATGCTGTCAGCGTGGTTAAGCCAGCTTCTCATCATGCTGCATTGGACCAAACAATAATTAGGGTGGGGTGTAAAGGAGGTACAAGAAGGATTGTTTTGCAAACAAATGTAAAATAAAAGACACTTACTAGAGCATTGCAAGAATGATAGTATTTGAGAAATACTCATTCTTATGAGCCGATGCTGCCAAGCATGGTTTTGTCAAGTCAAAATTATTCACTGAAGTTTCATCCTCAATATGGACAACTATGTTAGGGCCCAGCTCCTGCAACCTTCTCTGTATCTGCTCTGCAGTTCCCTCTGTATAGTCTTTACATCTATAACAGATTTGGACTCTTTTATTTGCTGCTTCAGTGACTCCTCATAAGCAGCTTTCCCTATGGTGTTCTTTGAGTGGGTTACTTCAACAACCTTAACCTCATCTACCTTCAACTTTCTTGTAGGTGGAATTAATAATATGTCTCTCATCTTGATGTCCTGCCATTCCACAGGATGGACCAGCTTGTCATACCTCCATCTCACTCTGGACAAAGTGTTAAAGTCTTTGGCTATCAGAGTTACCCTGTGAGCATGGGCTGCTACCAGCATTGCATCTTCAAAATATTTCTCCAAGTAATCCTCTGCCATTTCCTGTAAGGAAAGAATGGCAGTCCTATTCCACCTGAAACCAAGGTGCCAACTATCACATATGTCTTTCACTAGTCTCTGAAAAGGTGCCTTGGGGATTGCAAAGCCTATAGCTTTCTGTTGCTTCCTGATCTCCTTTAGCACACCTGCACCATGTTTCAATCTCTTGGCCTTTTGCTGGAGTAGGCTCATTGGCTTCCCCTTCCTGCCATGTGCAACTCTTCCCTTTGGAGGCACACTAAATTCCTTGATACCTGCCCTAGCTGCTGCTGCTGCTGCAAGCCCTGGCCCCTTGCCTGCACTCCTTGCAATTGACTTGGTTCTTGCCATCACTCTAACAAGCTGCATACAAAGTAATGGAAAGAGATTACAGCCATGGAGAACATGGAATGACACAAAAAGGCAATGACAGGGGTGGATGAAGCAACATTTATAAATTTGCAACAAAACGCGATTTCGACAGTTTGAAATTCCTAACAGCTCACTCTCGTGTTTTCCTGCAAATACCTGACGTAACATGCTGGTACATTCTTACAGTGATTTCTGTCTTTACAACTAAATACAATATGGATTGAGTTTATGCAAGGAGTGTACAACCATGGACAACTTGGAAAGACACAAAACCACAATGACAGGGGTGGATGAAGCAACAGTTTTATATTTACAACAAAACGCGATTTCGGCTGTTTGAAATTCCTAAAGCCTTCTCCTCGCGTTTTCCTGCAAATTCATGAGGCAGCCTGCTGGAACATGCCTTCAGTCATTTCAACCAGCCCAATTCAAAAGTCTTCCTGCTTGTGGTTGCAGTGGAAAAAGCTAAGGAATGCATATAATATTTATCCTTATATCTAAGCTACATCACATCCCAAAAGTATGTGTGTTATACTATTAAACAAGAAGATAAGGATATAGAGAGTCTTACTAACCTGGAAGCTATCTGTGGTGGGTGTGCTGTGCTGCTAATGAGTACCCTGTGTTGGGGATGAACCTGTGCTGCTGGTCAGGATGCTGATGGTGCAGAGTAGGGAGGTAGGGAGGCAAGAGAGCTGAGAGGGGAGGGCCAAGACAGGAGAGATTAAACAGGAGGGAAAAGATTAGTGCAAAATACAAACAAGGCAGCTACTAAATACCACACGTGTGGAATGGAGTCGTTTTTTCACACGTGTGGATGGGACCCAGATCTCTTGGAGTTTGAAACTTGGCACATGTGAATGGGACACTTTCTGCCTTGGAACTTGTGCCAATCATGATTTCATAATCAGTTCCATAACCACTCTTCCCTCCCCGTCTTTCATCCCTGCCAGCACCCTCCCATCATCCTTTTCCTTCCCTCTCTGATCCCTTCCTACCCAACACACTCCATCCAGACTGCAACCTGCCTGAAGACTACTACCACTGCTAGATCTCCAGGTTACCTAGGCTGCAGCTCAAGTTTGGGAGAGAGCAGAAGATTCACCAGTCCAACTCCAACAGCATGGAAAAGGAAAAGAAAGGTCAGAGTTCTATATTCTTTTCAATGTTTTTTTATATATATTTCTTCCATCCATAGAATTCTTGATGTCCAGATATCTGGGCAATTCCCATCCACCACATCCCATATCCCAAATTTCCACTAAGCTCCAGCATTTCTTGTCACATGTCCCAGTCCTGCTGTCGAAGAATCTTACTGTCCAGGAATCTGGTAGATCACCCTAGGATTTGATTGGAGATGGATATCAATAGAACCTAGAAGTTTGCAACAAAATGCGAGGAGAGTGCTTAACATTTTCCAAATGGCCCTATATCGCGTTTTCCTACAAATTCCTATATTCCTTTTGGTTTTCATTTCTTCCTCATTATTTTGCTTTCTTTGGCCCTGGGGAATTCTTCCTAGTATCATCTACTGTCCAGGAATCTATGCGATGATCCTAGCATTTGATTGGAGATGGATATCAACAGAAATGGAAAATTTGCAAGAAAATGCGAGGAGAGTACTTGACATTTTCCAAATGGCCCTACATCGCGTTTTCTTGCAAATTCCTGTGTCCCTTTTGGTTTTCACTTCTTCATTGTTTTGCTTTCTTTGGCCCTGGGGATTTCTTCCTTGATGATGAGAAAAGTTTTTGCTTTGGAACAGTTGATTCTCAGGTCCCTCCTTTCAAGAGGAAGTTGGACTTTTCTGCTGCTATACTTAGACCACAGCAATCACCAGGTGAGTCATGTGTGCTCATGAAGGGAGTTGTTTGGTGATATCCTATACATTCCCTGATTGCATATGTCAGCATATAGAATTCATGATATATAAATTTTGGTTCAGGCAGCAAAAGGAAGAGACTGGAGCAGAAAGCTGTCTTCCCTCTCAAAACAAAAGGAACCAGAAGAGGACAAATCTCCATATTTGCTCCTATTTGACTTTCTTCTTGTGTCAGCATATAGAATTCATGATATATAAATTTTGGTTCAGGCAGCAAAAGGAAGAGACTGGAGCAGAAATCTATCTTCCCTCTCAAAACAAAAGGAACCAGAAGAGGACAAATCTCCAGATTTGCTCCTATTTGACTTTCTTCACAAATGCAAGGCTCAGAGGAACTTCCACATATACCACAGTATTTTCAACAGGGAGTTCACTATGAGCTCTGTATTGGAGCATCACAGAGATTTTCTTTCAGACCATTGGGATACCTTCAAACAACTGACAGAGGCAGGAAGAATTGTGGAAGGTGAAAAGGTTTTTTTGCATATATAAATCATATTGTCTCCATTGACAGGCTGAGGTACCATGTGAATAGAAGATTTGACAGCCTGCCTGAGGAATATAAATTCAACTGTAACTTGCACACCAGAAAGTGTAGAGTGCTTGAGGAAACCATGGCATTCCTTATGTACATTGTCTTCAGTCAGCACTCTCTAGAAGAGCAAGGGCAGGAGGCTGAAGAAGAAGACACATCTGAAGCAGAGGAAGCAGAGGATGTTCTTGTGGCAACAGAAATGGCAGAGCATGAAGAAGATATCAACCTCCAGGATGTGAGGGGCTGCAAGTGGCTGCTCTTGACCTTGTTCAACTGAGGACTGAAACTCTTAGGGCAGCACAGCCAGTTGAAGATTTTGATGTTCAGAGCAGCAACTATGCACTGCCCATGCTTCCAGGTGTCTTGATTGGTGGTAAAGATTATGTTTTCCTCCATGATATAGAGTGTATGGAGGGAGGACTATGCCATTTCCCTTATTGCCTAGGCTTCAAGGCTTGACAAGGAGGTTGGCATAGAGGATGACCATTCAATACTAGCTTTGGAAACAACTTTTGATCCTGCAGAGGCCCTTACTATTTGTTTCAAAGAGGCTGAAAAGTTCCAAGAGCCAGATGAAGCTGCCTTCCCAGCTCACATAGGAAGCTATGAATCTCTCAGCACTATACAAGGGAAAGCTTAAAGAAGAGGCTGGACTGGAGGGGAGAGGAATAAATCTTTGGAAAGATAAACTTCTTGTTGCTAATGAAAATGAGAAGGTATGATCTTATTACTTCAAATCAAATACTTTATCTTGTGTTTAAATGTTTTGTAGTTGTGTATTGTCTCACTCCAATCTTTTGATATATGTGGCAGCTACAAATTGACGATGACACATTCCTCCAGAGAACAAGTGGAAGCAGACCGACTGGGTTTGGCAAAATGTCAAGCCTAGCTCATTATATTCATGATCTAGGCAGTGCTAAGATCTTGATTTACCATAGGTAGTTGAGAAACAATGGAGAAGCCATTGTTTACTTCTTTAAATGTTTGTCTAGGGTTTTAGGTGGACATGATCTTTCATGGCAAAAGGAAAAGATCATTTTGATAGAGAGGTTGTCTGCCATATTTGGGAATTATGTGAATAAGCAGGCCTCTAGGGCCTCTTACTTTTTGTCTTACACTTCTTATGCATTAGCATGTGGTGTTAAGGAGCCCAAATGTCTGGAGGGCTATGGAAAACACAAGCTCATAAGGTTTCGAGAGCCACCCATGATTGTATCAGGCGACACAATCCAAGAAGAAGAACACGTGGAGATAGCTGAAGACAAGGATACCCCTCCCAGACAAGCAACAGAGGCAAGCATTGATAAACAGACAGTCGACATCAAGCCAACAAGGAAGAAAAAGAGTCCAATCAAGATCAAAAAGAGAGTTTCGATTGGCAGGCCCTGGGAGTAATAGGATTTAGTCATCAAATATAGCACAAACATTATGTTGAAGTTGAAGTGATTTGTACAAAGTCTTTGATCCTCTACCTTTCCCTTTTGCATTTGTCCCATCACCGTACGACACTTCAGTACTCTTCCCACACTCAGTAGCTTCTAAAAGCGTTTGACACTCAGTACCTTATTGGTAAGGATCAATAGTGTGTCTAGCATAATTAAGTAGTATTGATTGAATTTTTTGTGTGTAGCTCATGGATGTATTGATGCTTGTTAATATAGATCACATGTTTCACAAAAGAAATACTTTTGATGGAGTCTCAAAACATATAGGCATAACACCAAGAGTCACTTGTTCCACAAAATAAAAATCTATTGATTGAGTTTGAAAACATGTGGACATAACACCAATAAGTTACACACTGCTATTCATGTTTACTTGTCCATTTATGGTTTCTAAATATCTTCAAATCCCTCCATTGTCTATGTCTCTCTGCTGCCATTGAATTGTCCAAAGTTTGTCTTCGTCTTTGCTTTTGGGCTAGAATAAAAGCAAGCTTGACTTTGGAGCTAGCAACTTTTCTTTTAGCATGCAGCCTCTGTAGTATGCCTCGGTAAAACCATTGGAAGACTTCCTTCAGACTATTTGCCTTTTGACTCCCTCCGTAGTGTTGTGTGTGTCTGAAAAATGCATTACGTGCCATGTAGTGAGACTTCTCCATGCCTTGGGTAGACCAAATTGCTAGGCATCCATGCTTTTTGACAAAATAGGAAAGGTGGTTGTAGATGATATGCTGTTTTCACAGAGACATAAGAATGCATAGTAAGTTATTAAAAAAAAAAAAGAGGATCACACTTAAGTAAAAGAAGAAGACAGAACTTTACCATGTAGTGAGTTATATTGCAGGCTGTCCACGCGTCTTTCATTGACTTCCCAAAATGTTTAATTGCCTCTTCAAAGTTCTTGTAATCACTCTTTGTCCATGTTACATTGTCACAGAATATGAAGAGTTGATCAAGAGACCTCCACACCTCTGCCTTCACATTTCGTGCTTCCCCATCTACCTCATGATCTTTCACGGCATTATGGACTTGCTTCCACAATCCATAATTAATCCTTGAAACTGTTCTACCTTGCCTTGCTTGCTTACTACTGTGTTTGGGTCGAGACAAGAATCTTCTTGCCTTAACACCACCAATAGAGGGCTTGATTGGTACCTCCTTGCCATTGGTAGACTTTTTAAAATCCTTTGTGATATGAACATCACCTCCATGCAGACCTATATCAGATAACACTTTTTCCAATGCTTGAAGAGCATCCTTTCTATTTTTTTCGGGACGGAGTTTCCAAGCAAATCCAATATACAAAAATACCAATTTCTCAATAATTCGACATAGACCATGCAATGTGCATATGTGAACATTACATAGTGGAATGTCAAGAATGGCCCTTGAAGTCAGGGTCAACTTTATCTCTATTAGGTGCTCTCTTCCACCATTTGGAATCCATTACTTGAGCTGATTCTTTGCAGTAAAGACAAGGAGACTTTGAGTTGCCTCCTTTACTAATGTTATACATGCACTTAAGTGTTTTAAGATCCCCCGCCATGTGCCACTCTACTTGAAAATCACCTTTTCCTGCAACATGGAGATTCTCTCCTTGCACTTGTCTTTTAATTATTCTTGGTATTTCCGTGTGGTGAAACACCCAATCTAGTGTTTCATGGTCTTCTGTCTTCACCTGTGATTATAGAAAACAAAAGTCTTACTATAAAAGATTTGAAAACAATGACTAAAATCAAGTACGAAACAAAAAATGATCATACCTAGAACGAGCCTAACCACCATATGTGTTTCTCCGACTGCACACTAAAATACTTCGAACTCGCTTCAGTCAATGATGTATCAAGTGCTCCATTCATCAATGTAATAGTAATCCTTTCCATTTTCTTTTCCTTTATAGTTTGATAACAAATTTCAAAATGCCTTTGCACTCCTCAAATGTTATTCCATAAAACTCGACCATTCTTCTTTGAAGTTGTTGTAGATCTACAAATATATTGTTCCAAGGGTCATACACAGTGGTTCCTTTACCACCATGAAATATTTCTTCAATATGGATATATTGCCCAATAAACTCATCTATACTTTCATTCAAATGACCTCTTATCCTCCACACGGTTGCTGGATTTGGCAGTAAAACTCGTTTAATCCTTTGATCTTTCAAAGTTGAGGATATCGCATGGAAAATCAAACTATATCCCTTCCTGCTAACTCCACTAACATCAAGAGCCTCTTGGATTGTAGTGCCATCAACTTGATTATTGGATATAAAGTCCTCTACAACATTGCGTTTAATTGTTTTGTATTTTTTTTCTTCAATCAAACCTTTTGCTACACCACAAGAAAGCAATCCTTTCATTTGTTTAACAGGAAGAAGGTTGGGATCCATATTTTCTTTTACAGGCTCCAATAGTTTCCTATAGTAACAACACAATATGCCTATATCATTCAACACCTCCATTTTTGTTTTACGTTAATGGTGGACAAAATAGATATAGTCGTTTGAGAGCCTTTTTGAGTATATAAAATGAAAAATTTCAAACTAGCCTTGCTCCCTGAATTATTCGCTTGCATCCACCAGTTCCAGCCTTCAAATTTGCAATGTTTTTAATCTTCCTGCTTCGTAGTCTGTCTCCAAGCACGGTTCTCTTCCTTCTTGCTCTTGTCAAATTTTGCACGAATGGCTATCTCTTGCATCCTGGCCCCCTTTTCTTGTAGGTAAATCATTTTATATGTTTCTGCAAATGCAGACTACGCTGAAATATAACCAAGAAGTCCATTTTGTCCATCACCCGCAAACCTCCGTAGTGTGGTTGGATTGACAAATGGAGGTGTAGAGTTTTTTACTAGACATTTTGGATATATGCTTCCATCGCACCATAAGTCAATATGTTGAAGCCCTTCTCTTCTCATATTTTCCCGTTGTTGAGCATTCAACACCGTATCCTTTCGTCTTTTTTGTGCTGGAGCATATTGTTCTTCTAAGTCGATGTGAAGATGGTGTAATCGCTTCTTCTGAGATTGTGACTCACTAATATCGGCCATTTTTTGTCTTCTGAGTTGCAAAGTTTGCTTGTCAATCTCATAGTCTTTTTGTAACATGAATCGTGGAAGTGTGGCGGTATCGATGTAAATATTTTGAAAAAGTGCAATCATCAAGTTCAGTGATGGATTCTTTATGAGAGGCCTGCACACGCCGTCAAAAGAGATGCGGAATCTTCGGGAAACAAAAAAAAAACTAAGGAGATATTTAATGCAAAATCGTGTTAATTAGACAAAAGATTATCTTATTCCTTTCTGAACTGACAGTTCTGTAATCCTTACTGACAGTTCTGAGCCACGTTTCCGTATTTTACTATTTTTGAGGTCTTTTAGGAGACAAATAAATCAAAAAATAGTGAATTTCTTACAGGGTCCCAAAATGAGCTCCCTTTTTCCCTAATGAATGTGGAAGAGTGAAGTTTCAAGTTGATGAGAAGAAAGGTATATCTGATTCCACTACATGTCTAGAATTAACCCTTACACTTTCTGGTTATTGTGCCACTTTCTATATTTTTACAGATTGGGAAGCGTAAGGAGGGGACAACCATGGTCTCAGAATCATGGCAAATGGGGGACCTTGAATTTTCAGCAGCAAGGTGCATAGCCCTACCAACACATAGTAGGCATGTGGAAGAGCTTGAAGATGAACTGAGTATATGGGAAAATAGCCTCTATTTTGATGCACGTGAGGGGCAAGAGTTTCAGGATCCAGGTGAAGGCAATGACAAGCTTTCAAGTCAACAAGGAGATGGAGATCAACATGAAGTAAATGTCACAAGAGGGGCAAAAAATGAAGACATTATAACAATTTTAGATTAGATGACATGCTTGTAATTTTGTAGCAGACTCTTTTTTAACCAATCTTTATTTAATTGAAATCTTAATATTTTTACAAACTGTAATTTTTTTGTCTAGCGGTCTAGTGTGAAAAGGCCAAACTTTAAATTTTAACTATAAATAGCCAAAGGTGCCTTCTTTCTCATTTTCACGCGATAGAAACCAAGAACAAGCTCACACTATCTCTTTGCATTCACATGGCTATCCACTTTGACAACTTCTGTGAGTTCCTCTCTCCACCACCCCGTGTGGGCGGGCAAGAGCGAGCTCTTTGTCATGTTCTCTCGTGAACTCGACTTTGAAAAGTCGCTCGCCCTTGTGTCCCAACATTATGAGATGCAGATTGCATACATGGAGCAATACTTGGCTCCCTACTCCATCTCCTTTCTCCCTACTCCATCTCCTTTCTCCATTACCCCAATGATCGATGGGTGCCTGTTGAGCTGCTTAAGTACTTTCAACAATATGCCCGCCCCTACATCCAGTGCCTTGAACGCTTCATCGACATCTGCATCCCCGCAGGAGCTTACTGTACCTTCAATAAGCAGGAGAGGTGAAGAGGTTGGGGAAGGGCAATTTAGGACTAGGTTCCTCTCATGGCTCGCCACTTTTGCGTTCCTCATCAGCGAGCGATGAGGATTTAGATGAGGAGGTAGAGATGCCTGCATTGTAGTTGGCAGGGTATTTGAGGGATGACAAGGAAGTGAAGGCAGTAGGAACGAGTGCTGGTGTGGAAGAGCAGCTTGCATCAGAGCACTTTCCACAGGGTGCACAATCTGCAGAGCTGAACAGCCCACTTTAGTAGAAGATGCAAGGCCATCTTCCCCACACGAGGAGAGCAAGGTGCTGCCAGAGCTTGAGATCAATCTCTTGAGCACCATTGTGGTGGAAGGTGAAGAATACTTATTTCTTCATGACCTTGAAAAGGCAGCTGGCTTGAGAATGGATGAATGCTTGGGTATTATATGCACGCGATGTGAGGTGGACCTTGATACGTCCAACCTAAGTCCTCACCTAGATAGTGCTATATTACCCCTTGGAGAATCTATCGTCATCGCAGAGATAGATTCTTTGGTCAAGGAAACTGTGGTTGAGACCGCGGAGCAAGCCCTAGTTCCAGAGGAGGAATTCACAACCTTACAAGACAAGCTAGAGGCTGAAAAGGATACCCTTGTTGCTGGAGTGATGGAGGAGACCAAAGCACCAAAAAAGGATGAGGCTAAGTCCTCGATTGACCTCTCCGTCCCCACCAGCACTTTGGCAAAAGAAGACATTGAGCAAGAGGTAATAATCGACCTTTTACAACCTAGAAACATTTGTAATTATGTATAGGAAAATATTTTGATTTTTCCTTTGATTGCAAAGGAGGGTGGTTGAAATTGACGCATTTTCTAGGAGAAGCGGCAGCAGCAGAGACCAGGCCAAGGTCCATGGACATGATGCTGCGCTGGCGCACTATCTTGGTCGACTTCTTGTGGTGGACGGCATCGCCATTATCCATAGAGACTACACCCCTCAATCTGCCTTCACTCTCTTTTTTTTGAAAGCCCTCTCTAAGGTGCTCTGTGTAGCCTCTATGGCACACAGAGCACCAAATGTATAGTTCTGATTAAAAAATCTCTTGCCTTCAATGTTTTTGGTTCTGGATTTAGGGGTAAGCTTCTTGCTCGTATAGGTATAGCCAAAAGTATAGGCATAGAGGATCCTCAAGAAATAGCCCAATCACTCCTTGAGCACACTCTGTCCAATAACAAGAGAAGGAAGCTCAATATTGTAAGAAAGCTTTTGTAAAGATGATGTATCACTTCTTATTATGAATACAATACAATTTTTGTAAACTTATTTTCATCACGTATATCATTGTTTTTTCTAGTTTGTACCATCAATGTTTTTGTGAATGCATCAGAAATGACCCTGGGAGCCTGGGGGAGCAGTGTTAGAGCAGTATGAATTCTGAGCCTGCACCGTTGCTGTAGAGCCCAAATTTGCACTGTTTTGGCACAGCTTCCCCAGCCCTTAAGGAGCAATTCTGATGCATTGGATGACAAATCAATTCTGATGCATTGGATGACAAATAATGTATTTTTACACATGATTAAAGATATTTTTATTTTGTAAATTACTATTTTTATAAATAATGTACTCAACTTCATTATAAATGCATCAGAAATGATCCTAAGTGGCTCGGGGAGCAGTGCCAGAACAGTGCGAATTTTGAGCCTCACCGCCGCTCTGCAGAGCCTAAATTTGCACTGTCCTTGCATAGCTTTCCCAATCCTCCAGGAGCAATTCTGATGCATTGGATGACAAACAATGTAATTTTACACATGATTAAAGCTGTTTTTATCTTATAAACTATTGTTTCTCACAATTAGTGTACTCAACTTCATTATAAATGCATCAGAAATGATCCTAAGTGGATAGGAGAGCAATGCCAGAACAGTGCGAATTTTAAGCCTGCATCGCCGCTGCAGAGCTTAAATTCGCACTGTTCTCGCATAGCTTCCCCAGTCCTCCAAGAGCAATTCTGATGCATTGGATGATAAACACAAATTCCTAATGCTTTATTCTAGGATTGGTCTCACCCTTTTTGTTGTAGTACTACACACTTGCTTGAAAGTAGCCAAATGGATCCCTTTTCGTGGAACTTGGAAATCAGCTTGGCTATGAGAGAGGGTCTTAACCTAGGATGGCTATACTCCACTTCCTCTTGCACTCCATTTGTGGGTCTAACTAGCCATGGGGCTATTAGCTTGGGAGCCATTACATTCATGTGTCTTTGTTCAACTTTGGGAGGTACATGAGTAGATGGTCTTGCATAGCCATAGATTGGTACTCTAAAAGATACTTCTGCTAGGAGGTATGAAGCATGTATGTGTCATTGGGTATCCATATACCAGTACTCATGAGTTATTGGTATACTTGAGGCTCTATGTTAATGGCTCTCAACTTTTGCAGTTCCTTGTCCTCCTAAATGGATTGGTATAATGATTGGCTCAACTGGGTTACCATTCTGGTGGTTCTTTCTAAAGGCGTAGTTTCTTGCCTAATTCTCCTCATTCCAATGGAAAAGCTAGATGTTCCTCCTTATTATTTCTAACATGGAGGGAAGCTTAACTTCGACTTCAAGCCTTCCCTTGTTGCAGAATAGAATGAGAATTCTCCTCTTGCTACATAATTATCCTCATTCCAATGGAAAAGCTAGATGTTTCTTCCTTATCAGATCTAACATGGATGGAGGCCTAGGTTCGACTTAAGGTCTGCAGATAGCTTCCCTTGCGGAATAGAATGAGAATTCTTTTCTTGCTCTGCTTCAGAGTTTCCTGGTCTAGAAGTTATTTCCTCTAGAGAAGTCCTCGCTTCTCTCGGTCTCAAAGTTCTATGTTCTAGGCCCATATTGGATGGTGGGATAGCTCCCCCCTATCCAGACCTTTTCGTACCTCTCACTTCTTTAACAGTTCTTCGGACATATATGTTACCATTCTTATCTGCATATATAGTCTGAATAGTTTGATGATAACACTTGCTACCTTAGGGTGCATCTAGAAATTTGAAGCTTCCATCCACATCTCTTTGCACGATGTTGAGATTGCCAAAGGCATCGTCATAATGACCTATGTCACCTTGGCTCGAGCTCTCCTTAAAAAGAATCTATCCGCTACGTTTATGAGCTCTTGATGTTTCATGGACTATATAAGGTTCTTCTGCTCCAGTTGGTACTCCAAAACGACCAAATTATTGGAGGAGTTTTGCATGGGGATATACATGCTTCCTTTTGGATCTACAAAGAATTCACATCCATCATGTGACTTTTGGGTTATCAAGGATCTCTATTACACAACCTCGAAATGCCAAAAGTGAACATTGTTCCAAGAGTACCCTATTATGGTCAATGTAGAATGGAAATTTAGCAATCTCATATGAGTGATAACCATAGTGATGTAACACATAGTTTTGACCATATGTTTGAATTTTCTCTCGTTCCTCGAATTCTCACACTAACTACTCTTTCTCCTATTTGGTGAGCTACTTGAGCCCTTTCCACTCTTCTTGATGATTCATCGACAAATACCTGACACTCATTCTATTTCATTCCCACTAGCGGGGCAATGTCGAGATATGTAATCGCGGTGTATGTGTATGTGGGAAAGCACCCTAGAGATGCAAGATATTGTGGCAAGATAAGAATGCCATATGTAATATTGTATGGTGTGTGAGTGTTGACCAAAAGAGTGGAAAAGGGAGTGCCACATGGATGATGATGTGTAAAGTGGGATAAGGCTAGAAAGCCTATATCATTGTATGGTTTATTTTGAGAAATGCAATAGAACTTGTGTTGAGTGTGCATTCTCTCTCTCTCTCTCTTATGGGGTTCTTAGTCTGGTTTAATCCACCTTAATTATGTTGCTTAATCTATGTTCTTCACCACCATAATCAATCCCATTTTTGGATTGTTATCATGGTATCAGAGCTTGGGTGGGCTCTTGGTCATGGTAATTATTATGTATATTAGCTTGTTTGTGTGTTTGTTTGATTAAGCATGTTATTATGGTTCATTTTTAAAGAAAATTATGCACACTCTATTATTGTTCTCTATTTGGAGAGAGGAGTTCAAAGCTGCCTTCTATGAAGCTGAAAATCAAGATTTCAGCATTATGAAGACTATGGAGTCTTCATCAAACATCAAAGAAATTGCCCAAGAGAGTTGCAAATGGGAGTTTTGCAACATGGAAATCTTGCTCATCATCATGGAAGCGAAAATGGAGATTTCAGTGTGAAGACTATGGAGTCTTCGGTGTCATCAAGGAGAAGCTGCCAAGGAGATTTGTGAAGGTATTTTGGTGTTTTTACCTCTAATTTGGTATTTGAGCATGGAAGAATGTTCATATTTGAGAAGGGTTGCTATGTGTGGGATTTGTGGATCCCATGGTTCTTTGCATTTGGGCAAAGAGTGTAAGAGGTGCAATGCTTGTCTAAGAAGGGACAAGCAGTTATGGGCTTGGAAGAAGTCCATGGTTGAGCACATTGGAAAGGAAATGCTCATTGGTATGGACAAATGTTGGGAAAGTAATTGGGGCTTTCAAAAGGTTTGCACCTTGGTTTCTTGAGAGAAACTAAAATGGAAAAGCACCCTTGAATGGATGCATGCATTGAAGAAAAAGCATGCTGATTTGGAAACCATGAAGGCCATGTCAATGGTCATGGAAGACCTCAACTTGGAGGTCTTGGAGAGGCAAAGTAGCAATGGGAGATGCTATGGAGTTTTGAAGCTATTGAGAGAGGTGAAGGGCAGCATGAATAAGGCTAGCTTATAGCAAAATGGCTCTAGAAGCATGCTGTAAGTTCAGCCGGTGAGCTACAAAACCCATGATGATGGCTATGTGAACCGAAAGAGATATGGCGGGCTGAGGTTGCACAGGCAGAGAGTAGAGAGTGGCATTCAAGAAGGTGTAATTGGTTCATTGTGCAACAAACTGTGGCATTGACGGTAGAGTCTATAAAAACTCGCATTTCTAGTAAGCACGTCCGTTGGGAAGTTGGCCAGCATGAGAGGTGACAGAATCATGGGGGAGTGCTTGACGACCAGGGCAAGAAGGACTTGTAGGCTCTCGTATGATGGGCAGACAATGGCGCCATGGAAGAGCTTTGGCAAGCTCATAGCAAGCTATAGTAGAGCAAAGCTTTGGAAGGTACTAGAGCCAGCAAAGAGATGAGCAGGTTGATGAGTAGCCAAAGCGCAAAAAGGAGACAACCAAAGCAAGGTTATGCTACGCTGCCAAAGGGGCAGGCCGCAAAGCTAGCATAGAGGCTAGCAGAAATGGCTTGGATGGAAGCTGCAGCAAAGGCCCCAGCAGATAGCACTGAAGGTTGCACTATTGAACCTGCAGAGCAACAAAAAATGAGAGCGATGGTTTCTGAAAGCAAGGAACAGAATCATGTGCAGTGGGTAAATGGTGGTGATGATGAAGTTTTAACAAGAAGAAGTACTTGTGAAAATGCCCTGCTGAGCATGGAGATAGACGCGAAATGGAACAGCAGCCCGCCACTAGTCTGGTGGGATCTGGAAAGAGAACATGTGTGCCCTCAATGTTCAACTAGGAAGATGAAGAAGCCAACACAACAGTTGCGAGAGGCGGGTCCCAATTCTGCAAAAGCCTAGTGCAGAGATTTGCCAGGTGTTTTTAAAAAGAATTAATTTGACCCCCTTATTGGCAGTAAGGGTTCATTCACACACACCAATTTTCAAAGCTTTTTAAGAAAATGTTCACACACACATTGAGGGCCCCCTACCCGGTTGCGACCAAAATGGATTGTATAATTTTTATTTTTCACCCAAATTGATGATGGGCAATCGTCCATGAGCCTGCGTGCCACCCAAAACAAAAAAAAATTGTAATCACCCATGGTATGAGGGTCGCCCTGCCCGAGCTCACCTAGAAACTCGAAATGATTGTTACGTGATGTGTGCATGAGCGATGCACGTGTGAGGTGCATCGCATGGGTTGGTTCCCACCCGAACTTCTACGTTCAAATTGGACTCAGTGGTTCCGCTGTGAGAGCGAGTTGGCTCAAAACGGACTTGGTGTCTAAGATGGTAGACACGCGCACACATGTTTGGTTGATGGTGGACACTCCAATGTATCATTGAGGGGGAGTGTTGAGAAGTAGCGATTGCGTTTGTGCAATGCTATACATTGATATGGGTGATGGATGATGGGTGAGTTGTGGAACACCTCGATTAAGAGAGGGTGTTGAGAGATGTAATCGCGGTGTATGTGTATGAGGGAAAGCACCCTAGAGGTGCAAGATATTGTGGCAAGATAAGAATGCCACATGTAATATTGTATGGTGTGTGAGTGTTGACCAAAAGAGTGGAAAAGGGAGTGCCACATGGATGATGATGTGTAAAGTGGGATAAGGCTAGAAAGCCTATATCATTGTATGGTTCATTTTGAGAAATGCAATAGAACTTGTGTTGAGTGTGCATTCTCTCTCTCTCTCTTATGGAGTTCTTAGTATGGTTTAATCCACCTTAATTATGTTGCTTAATCTATGTTCTTCACCATGATCAATCCCATTTTTGGATTGTTATCAGGCGGAAGCTCTATAGGGTTTATACCCAACATTACTAATCTAGTCCCTTCCGTTTTGTGAAGGACTCTTGGTATGCTTCAAAATTTTGGATGGATGATCTGAATATTGAACATTCCGAAAATTAGTCGATAATCCAAAAATCTAGAGAAAAACATACACAGTTTTTTTATGTTTTGAGCTTTTTCAGAATTTTTTTAATGTTTTTTGGCCTAATTAGCATAATACCACCTTAATGCAAAGATTAACCACTCAATGTTTCTAAAAATAAAAAATATAAAGATTAATGTCAAAATTAAGCTAAGTTTAGTAAAAACAAAAAGAAAGCTAATATATACTAATTACCTAACTAACCTAAGACGACTAATACTCATGGTAATTATGAAAATATCCAAATGGAGAGATAATGTACCTCAATCACACTTGGAAGAGCTTGCTTTTCATTCCATCACTCCCTTGAGACAAAGAATGGTTCAAAATAGCAACAAAAAATATTAACAAAAAAGGGTTATGGTTAGTAAGAAAATCTACTCTAATCACACAAATCCAGCCATATACACTTAAATCACACCAAAAAAAACTCTAATCCACTCAGTACACTACTCTAGAGCACATTTTCTCAAAATTAACCAAGGATTTGCATCCAAGGGCATGATCAAGTGAGAATAATGGAAGACTTTTGAGAAGAATCCTTCCCTCATCCAAGATTGTCCTTTCCCAATATCGACGCCATTTTTTCATTTCAAAGAACCTTCTTGCCCTCATATGCAAGGAATCATAGGATAAAGGAAACCACTTATCTTTTAACGTGGAAGTCCCCTTCTGAGAGGTGAAAGAGGCCAAGAGGTGTGTCAATCCCTCTTGTTTTAACCCTTCCCCTACTCTCGATCCTCCATGGCAACCCTTCCAATGGCAATGGTTAAGCTAGCAAGCTCGATCCACTCTCCAATCTACTCCAACTCAATCACTCTCTCACTCAAGCTATCTAGCATACACACTCAATGCACCACAAGCACTCACACAAGCATGCAAACCACAAGCAAGCAAGCAAGCAAGCGGGTAAGAGCACAAGAAAAGAAAAAGAAAACTTTGCGCAAGTGAAAATAGTTATTTTTCCATTCACATTATCGAAAGTTGTATATATACATGGGCCTTTGTTCGGTCACCAAACTCAAGTGGGTGCCCGTAGCCTATATCTACTAGTATATACAAGCCTTATGGTTGGACATTTGTTACATCACTGGGAGCCATGGCCATACATAATGTCAATCAATACTGAGCTAGAGGGGGGGATTTGAATTGTGTACAAAAAGTGTGAACACCGTTGCTGCCACAATTGTACTGCTACTACTATTGTTTTATAGAGAGCATAAATAGAAGTAAGACTTCTACTATTGGTGTCTTATAGAGACAATCTATGAGAAGTAAAGCTATCAACTGTTGGCATGTACACACAATGTTATAGCAAAATGTTGTGGTTAATTGATTCTTTGTCCAAAGACTATTTTGCTTCACACACAAAACTCTCTCTCTCTCTATCTATCTCTCTCTCTCTCTCTCTCTCTCTCACTCACACACACACACACACACAACCTATAAGAAGAGGTGTCATGCTTGTTTTACTCACAATTACATAACCAGAAGTTGAGATAAGTACTTGAAATGTGAGACGAAATACGTACTCAAAAAGATCAATCACACTAAGTTATTAGTACATCCATGCTTAGCTTATAGATTTAAGATGAGAAGACTTGACGTTCGTCTCCCTGGGCAGTGTATCCTCAAACAAGATTGGTTGGTTTAGATGTGTATGTTGGTGTTTGTACGGATTTCGACCACGTAAACCTCTATAGCTTTGCATCCTTAAACACAAGGAAAAACTCGCTTAAAGTGAAAATTTTAACGATGTTATCTCTCTCCTGAATCAAAAACTTAGGTATTAATCACACTTTTAATCCTCACCTAATCTAAATATAAACTCTCCTAATGAAGCTCTGATAACAAGTTGAAAAACTTGGAGCTAAGCTGGCTTGAAGTAAATACACAAGTTCATGGTTGAATAATGAAGTAGACTAGCACTTGCTTAAACAAGGCCTAATGAACAAAAATATACTCAAAACACAAGCATAAAAACATTCTAAATCTCTCACATGAATGATCTGTATATACACTTTTATATAGCTAAAGTAAGGTTACATGCACCATAAATAGGAGTGGCACCGAACATGCCACCTATAAATAGGAGTGGCACATAACATGCCACCTATATGGCCTCTCAAATGTCCACTCCATCTATAAGTTTTTGATTTTTCTATACCTTTCTTCTACCTTTACTTCTTTTTAGAAATCAACCACACACCCCCAAAAAAAAACACCCAAATAAAAGGAAAAAAAAAGACCAATGAACCTTACAATAATTGGAGGTCCCCATGCCTCCCCTCACAATCAAGAAATCTAGGAGAACAATCTTCCTATGTGTGAAAAACCCAAATCTGTAGATCAAGCTTAGTTTCTGATCACAATGCATTAGGTCCTTATTCTTGCCCTTCATTGTAGTGTCCAAATTATTGATCTTTTGACTCATTTTTCCTTTGACCCTTTGCATACCAATTCGCTTTTTAAGTTTTGCCTTTGTCCCGTATGTTCGCTTGCCTTTGAGTCTACTGAGCTCTTGATTGTTGCGTTTCAACACAATGTTCATGTACACAAGAAGACACGTACCATGTGGCATAGTACAGAGTTTCAAGCACAAGAATCTTGATGAAAGGCATTTCTTAAAGGCATGTGCATACAACACTCTACAACACAACAGAGTGTGATCATGATTGAGAGCCTTAAATCTCTCACATAGAAGACAAAGGTAAACAATTCAAAACATCAAATCTGTGTACTCTTAGTTGTGATTTAGAATTCAGCATTCTAAAAAAAAGGGCTCCTAAACTATGCAAAGGAGGTATACAGGAGCAAGTTACAAGCACTAATGGGCAAAAAATTGGACAAAGTGTAGATATTACACGTTAAAGGTAGTGGACAACACTCAATGCAAGACGTAAAGATTTGCAATCACCAATCCAAGAAATCAATGTATATTGAGCATCTGATATGCAATAAGAACGTAATGAGAGGCCACAAAGAGGATCTTCGCAAGGCAAGAATACACGAGGGTTGTTGATTCACCAAGAAGGAAGATGCTATCTTGCTTGGTTACGATGACTTGGGTCATACTATGAGACCAACATGATGTGTTATCACATCATGGTAAAAAGCATCATGTAAGGCACCAATAATAGCAACAAGCATCGCGTAAAGCATCATGAAGATGAACCAAGAAAGTTCCATTGTAATGAAGAAGGGTGACTACTAACTTATTATGTGAGTGAAACCAACGAGGTGTAAGTGGTGCACGTTGAGAACTCAGTCATTATTTTAGATTACGTCGAATCACTATCCAGAAATTTTAAGCTATAAGTCAAAAGACGGGCACCCCTTACGTCATCACAATTTAACTTTAGCAAATTATCCTTTGGGATTTTCTATTTTTTATTAATACCTCTTACAATTTGGTTCTTTTAATTAAAAAAGAAAACAATATGTCTCCAAAAGTTTCTATTACCCTCGAAATTCTCAAATACATATAGTTTGGAAGAACTGAATCAAATACATATAGTTTGGGAGAACTGAAACACAGAATGCAACAATCAGAGCAGACTTTGGTAGTCAGATCAATACTGTGTGAGATCACACTCCTCAGCAAATGCAGGAAAAGTCACCTGTGCATATAGATGACTAGTGTTTAGTTATTTGGCAACTCTATCTAGACCCTACCACTTCCTTGATAGTAACTGATTTTCTTTTTAACGTGTAGTTTTTTAGGCATATCAAATTTAAGTACCAACGATAGTCTGAAAAAGGAGACCTCACAGAAGACGGGAACCATCCAAATAACCAATCTGGTTCAGGAGATAGTTGACTTGATTAACAACACAAGAATGTATCAAAGTGTGTTAGTAATCAAATACTTCAAAGTGATGAATTTAGATTCTGACAAAAGGTGGGCTTCTTAATACGGTGGGCACACAGAATTAAGCTTTGCTAGCAAGATCCAAGCCAACAAGTCTGTGGTCACACATAATTATGATAGCATTTGCAGGATATTCAGCTGCGAAAGCTCCCATCAACATCTACACTACAGCCACCCAACTCCTTGCATCAGCAATCGTGATACAGCTTTTGAAGCTAATCCATCACCCAATGCAGACCTGGGGGAAAAGTCCAAATGTTGGGGGCCTGCAGCCTCCACCTTAATATCCTCACATATTGGAAACCGGCAAGTTCTGGAAAAGCTCAGGCAAATGGGCATTGGTTAGTTTGGTCCGCTTGGTGAAGTTCCGCTGCTTCTTGGGCTTTGCCTTTTTTGGCTGCACACCTTGCACTCCCGCTACTGCCTTTCTCCGCGCTGTATTCGTTGCAGGTTTCATGCCTGCTTTCTGCAGCTCCCTCTCTACATCCACAAACTCCCTGGGTTTCTCAATACTTCTTACAAGTTCCTTAACATCATCATCTACCTTGATCTGCACTTTTGGGTCATTTGGGTAAGCAATGTCCTCTTGGGAATCACTGTTCATTAGCAACCATACCTGCCCACTTGCCTTCAATTCCTGCAAAGCATTTGGAAGGATCAAGAATGGCATGCCAATAAAAGGAACCAGCATAATTGCATATTTTAGAATACTTGTATGTAAACCTGCATTACCTGCAAATCTTTAAGTATACCAGGATAGGAGTCTTTGAGATCTCCTGTCGGAACACCTTCCGGAACCTTCCTGATTAGAACAAGTAGATCTTGCTTGGTCTTCAGATCATGTTTGGACTGCAAAAATAATTAACAGCTTATTGAAACAAAGCATATCTGAATTAATGGTATTACGCTCCATAATGCAGGAAACGGGGAGCAAACTACAGCAGAATCAAGCAAAGTTGACAGTATGAGGACCTTTCAACCTTGTAAGAGAACCGCTGTCCATCAAAGGAAACTTTTACATTGTTTTTCAAACTGTCAAAAACATCCTTGTTCTTCTTCACGTCCACGAAGCACATCTCTTCAATCTCAACTGGTGTCAGAGCTTGCCTTGTCTGAAACAAAAGAACAACATTCAAGAAATGTTTCCAACCCCACACCAGCACTCAAAGAGTACTGTAACCAAGAGTTATCACACCTTGGCACACAATTCAATGGATCAATTTACATACACCACTCCAACTATGGTCAATCTCAGGCTTCAACCATGATGTTAGCACTAAAGCCTCATCTGTTTTCTTGATGCCTACCCCTACTCTTCCCTACTAGAAGGTAGAGTGCATGGTTGTCAGCCATAGCTAGATGGCAGCCCTAAAGGCAATAGTCGCACACAACAGAAAGGAAACAGAAACAGCCACCCACTGGAAGCAAGGACTAGCATGGGGCATTCCAACGCCAAGGATGATAAGGACAAGCCTATTGGGGGGTCTCGATGTCTCACCTCACTCACGAAGAGCATCAAGCCAAGCAAGCCACTAAACTATAGTCGTATGTTCCGTATTGGTATGGTAAATTTTAAGTTTTTGCCCCCCTTTAGGATTGAAAATGGAAAATCACGGGAAAATTGGCAACATAACACAACATGTTATCACTAGAAGCATAAAGAATAGTTTTTTTTTAACATTTTCTCAATTACCCATAATTTCCCCAATCCCATTTATCCCAATTTCTCCAATTCCCTCACTTTCTCCCAAATTTTTCCTAACTCCCTCCAATTTCCTCACAATTCTCCCAATCTCTCCAAATTCTCGTGAGTCTCCTTGTCCATAAAGGTGTAGGGCATCACAGGCCTCACTTTCTCCCAAATTTTTCCTAACTCCCTCCAATTTCCTCACAATTCTCCCAATCTCTCCAAATTCTCGTAAGTCTCCTTGTCCATAAAGGTGTAGGGCATCACAGGCTAGGGACATAACAGTATCAGGGACCTTACAAGCGATGTGTGCCATACTACTAGGACATATACCATGTGATACCCTGTCTTAAGCACATAAGTGTAAGGTGGAACATCTAGTTCCTCCCTAAGACTCAACCTTGATGCAACCATTTCTCCCTTTAGATGCCATGATCAAACCTCTAGGTCAACCTAGCACAAGGATAGTCTACCAACCCATAGAAATTGTGGAGTTTCCTCCAAGTCTCAATTTTTCTCAATTCTTTGATTTTTCCAAATTTTCCCAATTTCTCCAAATTCCCTTGGTTTTCCCCAAGTCCATGCAATCCCCCCACCCCCCTTCCCCAATTTCTGCCAATTCCCTTAATTTCCCGAGTTTTTCCAATTTTGTCTAAATTCCACCAAATTCTTCGAATTTCTCACAATACCCTCAATTTCTTCGGATTGCCCTAAGTCCTTGCAATCCTTCACACCTATAAATAGAAACTTACTCATAAATAGCTATACTTTATGACATAACACTTATAAACACCTTAACCCTTGTAATCACAGCCCGCTACACTATTCCTCAGGGTCCCCTAGCCCCAAACTAACCATGTGGTTAGCATCGGATACGTAACATACTTCCCCATTGTCACTCTTAGAAATCAATCTAAGAAAGTCTAGCCACATCAGCCAACTAACTCCAAAATCACGTTCACATGTCTAATCTTTCCACATAGTTACTCATAAAGGAACCAGCTTAATCACACGCCATTGTTCCTACGTGACTATCTCAATGGAAAGAAAAGACAAAATCAAAACCAGCTTAAAGTTGTGAGGACCCCAATAACTTCTCAATTTCCAACTCCCACGAAATCAGACAACCTGAAATTACAGAGACAATTGTCTTAGCTAGTCATATTACCTATCCACACCAGGATTGGGTAATTCATCATACCTAGGAAATACATTCCCATTTGCAACATCTCAGAACTTGCGAGTTCTCTCAAATACACAAGCATTCCCTCAAAAAAACCTCCTCAACAAACATTTCCTGTCAGCATAAAGTGGTGCTCTATCCTGAGCATTGTTGATAGAATCTCTGGTAGTGACCAGCTTCTCCTCCATTTCCATCAAGAAATCTCTAACTGCATGAGTATGAATACCCTTAAGTCCCAACGTTACCAAGAATCTACCTATACATAAGCATAAATGTCATGTGCACACTAGGGGCAAGCAGATTGGCGAGCTAGATTGTGATATGTTGTGGGCAGACATGTGCTTTTTGGTCCGTTATCGATAGCGTGTGCTTTTTGGGCGTTCCTTCCCTATTTATTGGGGGGAGGGGTACCAGTTGGGCACACACCAACGGATGGAGCACAAAAGTGCAGAGCGCGTGGAGTAGGAGCACCATCGCGCAGGAGGCCATTGTCCTTGGGGGACAACCCCGGGGGGGAGGAGGACAAAAGATGAGGATGATGGCAGGGCACTCACGAGAGCATAACACTCTAGCTCGTGGCTCAGTGGGGACGGCCAAGATTGTGAGCCTCGCTCACGGCTGTCATGGTTGGGTGGCGAGTATGCCTGCACCCAGATATGTTTCTTCCGCTTTGCCTTCTAGGGTTAGGGTTTGTTGCTTTGTCTTGCTTTGCATGGCTTGTATTGCAGGTTTTCTTCTCAGAGAGATCTCGGGTATTTGATAGTGGTATCATAGCGACTCTGAGATCGCGCAAGGAAAGATACAGGTAAGATCTTTCCTGTTTTTGCAGTAGCGTGTGTGCAGGGCTGTTGCGCCCTTGGCCTTATGGGCAAGAGAGAGAGAGAAAGAGAGAGAGAGAGAGAGAGAGAGAGTGTGTGTCGGTTGCTGCACCCGTTTTATTTTTTTGGGGGCAGGTAGTGTCCAATTTTATTTTTTCTTAAAGCAAGCAGTTTTTTTTTAACACTTAACTTCCCGCAGCCGATAGCGCACGTGGGGGTCCCTTACCTGGTTGCACGGGCTACGAATGTGGAAAGGGCTGTCGATGGCACTTGTGAAGGGCTGTTGAAGTCGACCAGGGCTGTCGGTGGTTGCAGGGACTGTTGGGGCTTGTGGCAGCCCACATGGGGACTGCACCTTGCTGATGGGCACCCCTTTGGGGTGAGGAAGCCCAAGTTTTTGGGGCTGTTTCCCATGCAGCCATGCATGACGTGTGTGCACGCACTCATGCAGATGGAGGGCAGTCTAGCAGAGCTGCGCATGCCACAACCATCCGTGTTACCCGAGGTGTACCACACGCAGCCAAAGGTTGTGGACAGCCACATGTAGGTTGTCCGGACAAAGGCGTACGATCGTCAATGGGCTGCCCTACAGCAGCAAGTGATGGCGACATGTTTTTCTACGATCTCTCTTCATATTCTTTGCTCTCCAAGATGTCTAGGTTGTGTACGAAACTTTGTGGTGTACTTGCGAGGTTCGGATGTTCTATCTCAGTTTTGGACCAGCGTGTTATGAGGTATGTGTTTGTTTTTCACATGCACAAGATAGAGTTTAACAATAAAAGCACAGTGTTGTACCGTGTTATGCAAGTACACATGTTTGTTCTGGGGTACACATGGGAGTTTTTACCCCAGGAAATTTATGGACACACACAAGCGTTAGTCATGTCCTTGTACCACGCAAGACATAAACCTAATACCCTACAAATATTGGAATGACCATTGTTTTCGTTGTTGGGCTTTGATAGGCAAGACTTATCCGCATATGCAGGATTGAGGAATAGTTGACTACACATTGACACTGTGGCTACACGGATATTTGATAGAGGGCATCTAGATTAAGTTTACCTGTTGGGATTCATTGTTAAATTCCATGACAAGACGGTTATGCGACAATACCCAATATGTATGTACCTTTTCAACCTTACAGTCCTTAAGGTTTTGATGGTCCTCTAGTTTTATGTCCATAGCAAGAGTGTATATAGATATTCACGCTATTCCAAGTATACCCGCCTGTTCTTATACCAAGACCATTGAATCATGGTTATTTAAGAATTTGCACTATGCACATAACTTTTTGGAAGTAAGTTTTGGTTTCCAAGATTTTTTGGGTTTAGACAGATGCTTTGACTAGGACGCGAGTCAAGGTTGTTCTTTGTGTACACAGAAGTTGTCTAATCCCTGGACCAAGTTATGATCACTAGTCTCATTTGGAGTTCTTCCTTTCGAGAACTTGTTTCAGTTTGTGGCACATGGTCAGCCATTGTTTCTGATAGATCGCAACGGATCCACAAACTGGTGTTTTGTAGACTTCATTCAGACTCTGCGCCTACAAACACAAGGCTATCTCAACATTTTTGAGGGATAGATACTTTACTTTTGATACAGACAGTTATGATAGATGCTAGCTTGTGTCATACCCAGGTCTATTGGAACAGTTGTTCCTTTCATATCCAAGACTTTCCGAGGTCTGTTTCGGAAGTTAGACTTCCGAGGTGACGAAGTACAGATTGATGATCTTTTCTAGAAGATCGGTTCTTCTCTTGTTTGGGAAGAGACTACTGTTGTGTTCCACTTGGTTCAGGCTTCAGTAGTAGGCTCTTGGTTTTCCCAGTTTTGTGGTTTTTTTTTTCCAAACCAGATTTATAGAGGACATCAAGATGAAAGCATGGTAGTCAAATGGAAGATACTTCTAGTTTCGAGATAACTTTTTAGAACAGTGGTTGCTTACCTTTGGTACTAGTAGCATTGTCCGCTTCGAGTTACTCAGATGATCCATTTGCTCCGGATTCGGCTTTTGTGACTAGGAATTGACGCTCATGTCATGTTACTTGAGCAAGTCGATCTCTTAGTCGGATTGTCCTTGAGACTATTGGTTTCGACTGATAGAGGGTGTTTCTCTAGTGTTGCAAGTGTGACAACTTCTCCTTGAGTTCTTTTTCTTGAGCTCAAAAGTGAGCTCTTTTGAGGAAGGGGAGTATGTCATGTAGGGGCAGGCAGATTGGCGAGCTAGATTGTGATATGTTGTAGGCGGACATGTGCTTTTTGGTCCGCTATTGATAGCGTGTGCTTTTTGGGCGTTCCTTCCCTATTTATTGGGGGGAGGAGTACCAGTTGGGCAAAAACCGACAGATGGAGCACAGGAGTACAGAGCGCGTGGAGCAAGAGCACCATCGCGCAAGAGGGCACCAGATGAGGACGATGGCAGGGCACTCACGAGAGCGCGACGCTCTAGCTCGTGGCTCGATAGGGACGGCCAAGATTGTGAGCCTCGCTCAGAGCTGTCATGGTTGGGTGGCGAGTATGCCTGCACCCAAATATGTTTCTTCTGCTTTGCCTTGTAGGGTTAGGGTTTGTTGCTTTGTCTTGCTTTTCATGGCTTGTATTGCATGTTTTCCTCTTAGAAAGATCTCGGGTATTTGACAATAAATGTGTTGTAACCCATCGTTGAATGCTTAGTACTAGTGTAGGCAAACTTCACCATTGGAATGTAACTCTCCCAGTCAAATGGTCGCCTTGAGACCTATGCACGAAACCTGATTCATCCTCTATGTTAACCCATCAGACTGAGAATGATCAGCAAATTCCTCCCTAATTGAGAATCTTGTAACTAGAAGGTATCTCAACACTCTCATCATGACTAACATCAAAGAATGCGCACATTAGGACCGTGTTCAAAACAGAACACCTGTGTTCAAACCAAAACACCACTTATAAAAACCTCTCGCGTGAACCAATAACTATTGGTGCACATCCTGCAGACTATACAACAAATCATCAATTCTTTCCCCAGGCTGGCTGCTCCTAGATTTATACCTTCAAGTTCTAATGTCTCAAGGAAATCTACCTTACTAAACATAACCTAACTATCACCAAGAGTATCTGCCTAGCTTATATCATAGGCAATTCCGACTTCAAAATGAGCTAAAAAGATGCCCAACCTTTGGGTGCTTGGCTTGGTAGCTTTCACCAGTGTGGGCTGCTTAGCAGCCCCAAAACAATCCCATGACAAATTAGCATGTCAACATGTTAACCAATTATGGCGTGCACATGACGTCTCCATAATATGGTACACTTTGTTTCTAATATGGAAGCATCTCACACATTACATATAGTCCACGCATGGCACAGGAGCTTACTCAAGAACATTGGCAAGCACGATTGCCACAAGAGCAGGAGGTTGCTAGGGGCATCTGCATCCATGCTTCATGGATTGGGTGTGTTGAGAAGAATGCTTGAAGAAGAGGGGTCTTGCATTAAACACATTATGATTTTCTTGTTGTATTTAAACTTTGACAAGGTGATTTATCTGATGTGTGCACTCATGTCTCTACATGGGCTGCTTTTGTATTTCTGTCTTCAATATGTTTGCCCGACAACCAAGCCAGTTCATGAGAGTAGTATGTTGGGAAGCATCAGCTTAGAATCCCTACCAGTAGACCTGCTCTATCACACGTTATTTCGAGGCTTTTGTCGATTACCTATAGATGTGCAAGCTAATGTGAATGAACACACAAGAAGAGACATAATTAACCTCCAATAAACAAAAAGAGACATCATTAATCGATGCTAATGTACCTCAACGAACAGAAAGAGGCATGATTAACCGGCATTCTTACCTCCAATAAGAGGTCAATGACGCGCTTAATCTGGGCTCCGACGGGGGATTTCCTGATGAGGGCGATCTGCTGCAACTTGTCTTTGTCATTGAGGAAGGAGAAGCGCTGGGAGAGAGGGACTTGCTGCTGTTCTACAACAGGTAAGGGAGGGGGGGCCTTCTTGGGCAAGGCGGGCTTCGATGGGGCCGCGCGGACTGCTGTCTTCACAAGGGTAGCCTGTGCCCTCTGCTGCTGTTGTTTAAACTTGTCAAGCTGTTCCTGAAGAGCCATGGTGGTGTAGGCAGAGGCTTTCTCAGCGCAGAAACCCTACCTTCTTTACTACGAATTACTTGACTATTAGCTCCTAACTCTTCAACTTCTCCTGCAGATCCAGGTTATGATGCTGCAGAAACCTGCAGGCAATCGCAAACCCTGATTCCTTGCAGTAAAGACCCTGCTTTCATTCGGTGAAAGCCATTCCCCCAGCTTCTGAAACGATTCTTTGCTGCAGAAACCTGCAACGTGGAACCTCTGTCCCAACCCTATGTTTCCTACATTTATATGGGGAGAAAAATATAATAATTTCTTTTCGGACGCTCCCTATTTGTCCGCTCGGACGCATGCCCGCGCCCACTTCGTAACCGCCCAAAAGAGCCTTACCAGTCAAGAATTGACGTGGCCACAATCGGCTAAAAGCAATGCATATAAATCATTGGGAAGATAAATAGGCCAACAATTATAGAGAGAAGTAAGAAACATTACCTAGTTAGGTGCTTGATCCATAAGTTCAACTCTATGGATATGATAGAGGCACTTGGACTCGGGTAGAGCACCCCAACAGGACACCCAAACCCCACCCCACGTCCCCCAAACCCCCACAAAAGAAAGCACCAAAAACACCCAAACATCTCCTACCCCATTTCAAGTCCCAACCGAAGCATTAGTAGAAATTCACTTTTTTTAAACGCGTTGTTCCCCATTGATTCGTGCAAACCCCATTTTTGTAGGAATTCACTTTTTCTTTTTACGAGTTGTTCCCCATTGATTCATCCAAACCCCATTTTTGTAATGGAATTTCTTGTGAATCCAGATCAAGCAAACATCTAGCCCTTTTAGGGAACATCAACCTGTGCATGTCAATAATAGCACGCCTGAGCATGGCTAGAGTAGCAACATCCAGTGGCAATCAAGTAACATCACCACGTTCAATGGTGTAATAATAGCATGCTTGAGAATGGCATCCAATAGCAACTAGGTTAGATAACCATGTTCCATGGTGTAATTCTTGGTCGACAAGGTGCTCCATCAACCACCCATAAAAACTCACAATGCAAGGGAACGTAAGACAACATGGCACATGCAAGAACACATCCCTTATCAATGTCCAAGTATCTCACCAAATGCAATGGGCAAGAGGATGCTTCCAACTTTTTGCAACACTTTAAAGCCACACGTGAATCATCTCTTTGTGGCAACTAAGACACATTCAAGGCTAGATCTTTTCAATTGTATTTGATCGGAGTAGTGAAAGATTCATACATTGGACATCAAGAGCTAACCTAATTTAAAGGCTATATCTTTTCAATTGTATTTGATTGGAGTAGTGAAAGATTCATACATTGGACATCAAGAGCTAACCTAATTTGTGAAAAGGCCAATCTTGTAGCTTAGAAGCATTGAGCAAAAGAAGGAAACCATGAGGGCATAAATAGGCACGATGAGGGGTGCCATGAGCAAGTGTGCAAAAGATGAAAAACCAAATAACTAAAACCCTCAAGTGTTATTTCATAAAAGATAGACTCACCCTACATGACTAGCAAAGGAACGTGATAAAGAGCCAAACTCATCAAACGCTAGGCTCAACAAGAAGCATGTGTAATTGAATAAGGGCTTCGATGAGGCAAAGGCCAAGGAAACCAAGGAGCTAGTCTCAATGATGCAAGAGCAATTCAAGCTTAGCTGCATAGCGAAGAGAACTCACTAAGGCTACAATCCCGTTGGGACTTTGTGCGGTGTTCCAAATGCCATGAAAACCAATCAGTGCCCAAGTACCAACAAATGTGGTGTTCCAAATCAGTGCCCAAGTGCGGTGTTCGAAATGCAATGGAAATCAATCAGTGCCCAAGTACCAACAAAGGAGGTTTTAATGTCAAATTTGGCAATCATGTTGGCGTAGCTTGAGATGTGGTTCATGTGCTGAAATGAACCATGTTGATGTGAGAACACCTTTAGAGTGGTTCGCTTAAATTAAGGATACGGCTTTCAAAAGCCCGCCTTGAACATGTCTTCAAATGTTGCAAGATCAAAAGACCGCCTTGAATATGTCTTCAAATGTTGCAAGCTTATGTTTTGTGCTAGGAGGTTCTTGACTTGTTGTAGCATTCTAGAATAACTTTGAGGTTTTTATTATCATTAATTTGGAAAATAAAGATCATTGTGGTCATAGTAGTGCTTAAAGAAATTAGTGGTGTATAGAGAATTAATGAGGATCTTGATGAGCCTAAAATACCTAATTGGAGTTTTTCCTATCTCATTAATTTGAAAATAAAGATCATTGGGGTTGTAGTAATGCTTAAGAAACTTAATGGTGTGTAGATAGTTAATAAGGGCCTTAATGGGCCTAAAAAACCCGATTGTTGTGGTCATGACCACAAAATCCAAAATGTTTGTATATTGGTCTATGGAGACTTGCATTGGCTTTAGAGCATTAGGGAAAGTGTGCTTGCTTCACGTATAAAATCCTCCTGTTTGATTAAAGTAGAAGCTTGGATGTGTATGATACATTGAAGTATTGCGGCGATAGATCTTTATTTGGCTTGCTTACTTCATGTATAAAATCCTCCTGTTTGATTGAAGTCCCTTCAAGTTCATGAATCTCCTTACCATAATCCCCACATTAGTGAACGAGATTGAGGAAAAAGAACAAGCACACATCCTAGAGCCACCTCATGTGGACATGCCAGACCAAGAAGAAGAAGACATGAATGAGAAGATTGACCCTTCAAAGTTTGTAAACTTAGAGTGTTACAATCACTTGAACAAGGGAGGCTCTTGGATATTTAGAGATATGGTTAATACATAACAAAATGTAGGTTCCAAAGTGTTGGAAGTGCACATGGTAAGAAACACAGTTATCAAGTCCTTCTCATGATTGATACAGCTGAAAGAGACAAGAGGAGCATGCCATAGGTCCCAAACAAGGCAGTCCAGAACCCAAAGGAAGAGCACTATGGCTTGGACCATGTTAGAGGAAGCCTCACTTTCAAAATTATAGATATTAGCTTTACTATTATTATGTAATATGTGCTAATTCCACATGCATGCCCATATGAGAAGCAAGTAGGAATTTGAGGACCTTAAGGAGAATGAACTTAACATGGTCCTACTTTTGAACCCATCAAAAATTGAAGCGCAAATAATTATCAAGCATATGATATGGTTACAAATGGTGGTATAGAAGTGATAATAATAAAGAGAATGTGGGGAAGAGGGAGTGCTTGAGTTCCTTGCAAGCAAACACACACACAAGAGAGAGCAAGACAAGAGAGATGGATGGCTTAATTTTCTTCTATCTTCTTTTCTTTTCTACAACCATATAACTAAAAAAATAAGAGTACATACTATAAGGAAAAGTACTCTCCTACAATAACATATAATGGTCAGTCCATAGTGTGAGCTTGACTGCAAACAACAAGTCAACTCCATTTTTGGGAAAAAAAATAAAAAATGTACCTTTTTCAAAATTATGGGGACAAAATACACACTTTCATGTCAAACATTGAAAAAAAAAACACTACTTTTGTGAAAACAAAAATGCATAAAACAGTACTTACATTTTACTCTAGAACCCAAAAACATCCAATATTATCAATTGGAAAAAGAGTTATCTTTTTCAATTTGGAAAAAATGATAAATTACAAAGGAGAAGAAACTCTTCCATTCAAATAGGAGAGTCCTTGGACCTTTTGCTTTAAAATATCAATTGTTTTTTGGTGCAAGTGTCCAAACTTTTTTTTACTCAAATCCATACACAAGAATTTCTACATTGTGCAAATTAAGCATGTCCACATGTTGACAAATTTCACTTTCCTTTCCTTTTTGCTTTATTTAAGCACCTCTGGATCATACTTTCCCTTGAGTGCATCGGTTGAAAGAGTTTGGTACCAGCAAAAGTAACAACATTACCCTCATTGGATAAGTTTTGTGACTTTGGCCAACCAAAATGGATGATTGTTCTCATCATCAATAGCAAGAATTGCAATCATTGTGCCCTCATTTAGCTCCTTTACATTAACCTCCCACATTTCTTTCTCACTTGGTTGATTTTCACGCTCAACATACGTTTCCTTGGTCTCTCCATGGACCATTGCTAATAACTCTTCTCCAACCAGCATTTCATTGACTGCACCACTACTAACCATGTTGCTTGTGTTACAAAGTTCACTTTCCTACCACACAAATGGTACATTGAGCTGAATTGCATCATATTTAAACTCCTAAATGAGTCTCTCCTGCTATGCAAAAAAACTTTGCCACCATTGTAGCGGACTTGGTGGAAAATATGCATGTGCACTCCACACCTTATCCTTAATTTCATTCAAGCACTGTAGAAAGAAGAAGATTAAACTTGGGTTCTTGTTGGTGGGACACACACATGACCAAATTGATCAGATGTTTAGTATATTCTCTCTTAAACAAGCAAAGAAAAATGCATTTGATCTTTGCAGTGTGCTACAAGATGCATATGTTCCAATGCCTAGCATTGACATAATTGAGGAGACATATGACTTCAGATCGTATGAAATTGGAGAAGGTATCCATGACCCATCATTTTTGCAGCTCAATGATCATAGCTTTCAGCATCAGTTTAAAATAGAGAAAAAGGAGGAATAGACACTCATGTGGAGCAAAAAGTATTCCAATTCCGAAACATGACTCCCAAAAGAGGGACTCAAGTTCTTATTATCCATTCGAGCACGTGGAATAGGTTGAGCTAAGCACATGATGCTCTCTTCCACGAATGAGATAGCAAGGTCTCAAAAAGATAACTAACATGTTCAAGTATGCAAGTAGAACTTGATTTTTGTTCTCTCTACTTATGTTGTCAAATTGCAAGTAGAGAATAGGTGGTAACTGACCAGGCCATCCACCAATGATCTTTTGAAGTATTGTGACTGTCAAATTTGGATCATTATGAATCTTAGAAACATTGATGAGCACTCTTGAAGACAAGACACCGTTGAACATCAATGCTCTATCAACATGGAGTTGGATGAAGTTTTCTTCCTTCACATTCTTTGGAGTGTGCACAAAGTGAGGCAGCATGGTTTTTTTAAATCCATACCATCAATGACCAAGCCCAAGTACTTGTATTTCTTCTCTAAGAAATTTTTCCCATGCTTTGCCAACTTTTACCTTTCTGTGCTTTGTTGTTCTCTGTGAATCTTCAAAGTTTTAAAAATTGGCTTTGTAATGTATGAGAATAATTTCATAATTTCAAGTATGTAGCTTAAACACATAATAAAAATTTCTTTGGACAACTTAATGTACTCACCCTTGTCTTTATTGGTCTTTGCGATGTCTCTTTTTGCTTTTAACTCTGCACAAATTTGACAAACACCCATCCGAATATTCTTAGGAATGTTGAGATTTGAGGTGACATGTGAACTAGAGAGAAGAGTGGAGACTTATCCCACATTGATGTACAAGGCCAAGAGTGTACCTCCTTATATAAAAGGGGACTATTTCAAGCAATGAAATATGAAGCAAGCTCTCAAGCTTCTCTATGAGTATAATTCGCTTAGCTCATTCATCATATTTATTATTAGATATCACCCACCCTAGCTTAGCTTAACACTAATCACATGTTAACTAAAGTAGGATTAGAATCTAATTAGATAGTTGATTGCCATTTTAGGGAGCTTGATCCATGACTCTCAACAAGGAATTTTCATATTGAGAGAAATATTACCTCTAGACTCTCAAGAATGAGGGTAGGGAGAGAACCTCTCGCATACTCTCCTTGAGCAAATCTACATAGATATTGTAGACTTCTTTTTTTGCAAAACTAATGGCAAACTATAGATATTGTAGAATTTGGAAGGACTCCCCCATTGAGCAGCATAAAACTTTCAAGCCATTGCCTCAACAATAAAAGCTGCGGTGTTTCTTGCAAACTAAAAGCTACTTGAAACTCCTCAAGTCCTCTGATTGAAATTGTTTTCCCCCATTCTTAAGTTTCCCAAGGCAAACATTTTCATGAAGCTTGCTCTACACACCACCATATCACCAACAAAGTACTTGGTTGCTGCTGAGGAGAAGGAGGCTCTCACTGAAGTCCTTAAGAAGAAATTTTGTTGTGCTCTTTTCAACCCGAAGAAATGATGTCATTCTTGCTGGATTTTTTATAATCCTAGAGTGACCTTAAACAGTTTTTGTTACAACAAAATGCTCTAATTTAATCATGTATAGAAATCCTTGAAAGTATCCTTGCCTTCCTCTTGCACCTCTTTAAGTTCTTTACTTTATGTTGTTGGGGTCGATGCTCAATGTGCATGCTGATTGCCGAGATTGAAGTCTACTGAAGGAGGGGTTCTGGTTGATTGCTTCAATATCCATGCTAAAAGTGAAAGTTTGTGAAGGAGATGGACAAAAAAGGGAGGACTTTCTAGGACTACTCATGAGCTCCATGTTGTCACTCTCCCACCCCAAAGAAATGAAAGATTGCACCTTCTAAATGAGACTCTGGAGCCTTGGCTAGAGTTTATCTAAACTTTACGTTGGATTTTTATTTTATTAAAATTTTAAAATTATATAAATAATCCTAAAATGGAGAGAGAGGGCCTCAAAAAAGGAGGTGGAGGGCCTCACTTTTCAATTGCACAAGTTGTAATTTGAGCTCATGAGCATGCTAGAAGCAATTTCATGAGTGCGCACATTTTTCTACAGGTTTTAAGCCAAGGTTGGTCTTTATCTTATCTTCTTTAGTTTAAATTTTAAAAAATTAGCCTTTAAGAAAAACATTAGGTAATTTGTGGTTAATGTCTCGTATTCCACAGAGAGAGTTTTTATGGCAATTGCAAACTTTGGGGAAAAAAAAGTTACATTTTTTTTTTGTCAATTTGAGGTGTGGAGTTATTTTTGAGAGAAATTTATTTTTTGTAAATTTTTGGTTATTTGTTCATAATTTTCAAATGACAATTACACGTAAAAAGTAGACAACACCTGAAAAAGTGAAGGTTTTATTTCTCAATATCACTCCTCCATTCTAAAAGAAAAAGATTTTAGGATTCCAGAATCCAAATCTTGGAAGTGTTGCTCGTGAAAAATGGTTCTTTATAACTAGTGTAAAGGAAGTGTTGCTCGTGAAAAATGGTTCTTTATAATAACTAGTGTAAAGGAAATTAGGATTCCAGAATCCACTTGATATCAAGTTTGGATTTTGGATTCTAACTCTTAATCTTAGATGGTTTCTAGAATACATCTGTGCTCTTACTTAGATTTTGGAATCCTAAACTTGAGGAAGAGTGGGTTTTTAGAAACCAACTTCACTGTTAAGTGGATTCTGGAATCCTTGAATTGTGTACTAGTTATTGGTTTTATCCTTTCATCATAACGTCAAGGCATTTAAGCTCCATTAACACTTCTATCTCTATCTTGATAGCATGTACTCACAAAACTATGTACTACTAGATGATAGAATCATAGAACACCCTAAGTGTTTGTTAATTGTTGTTTGTCTTTAGGTCCAAATTTGAAAGACATGCAATCAAAGGTTTTGGCAAGGTTAAGCACAAGGGGGGGTTTGGGAGCAGAGCCCCTGATAGTAGGGGGTCTGGGGGTGGTAACCCACCCAGCAGGCAGTGGGGTCCAAGGGCTCCCGCCAGCCTGACGGCGGTAAGACCAATCTATGAATTGTCTCTTGTTCGCCTAGTCCATGCCTCATTGAATTACTATAATTTTATGAAATCATATTCTAGAATCCAAGTTTTGGGATACTGGAATCTCAAAAAGCAACATAATTGTGTTACATGTGGTGCAACAAAAGTCTAAGAAGTGGCGTAAAAGCTTGCAAATCGTGGCAAAAGGAGGGAAAAAGAAGGAGAAAAAAATGCATGAAAGATAGAAACCCTTGTCAAAGATAGAGATAGAAAAAGGAGTGTGTGCAAAAGAAAGGGATGAGTGTCATGTGTCTGCAAGGGAGAGGTCATACCTATGTGCAAAAGAAAGGGATGAGTGTCGTGTGTCTGCAAGGGAGAGGTCATGCCTATGTGCACATGCATGGGTTAGGTACGGTGTGTTGAAGTTTCTACAAGAGGTGATTTCCTTGTGTAGGTGTTTGTGTACATGCTATATACCTAGCCGATTTACATATGGACAGTCATATTTCCCCTTAAGGGGACGATGCCTATAGGGTCTGCTTTGCTTCTTGTAGAGACAAGGCAAGCTACATGAAAAGGCGAGCGACAGAAGACGTGCCAACACATACTTTCACCCAGTGGTGGTTTGCAAGAACCAAAAACTAATTAGGCACTATATTGCAACCAAAAACTAATTATGCACTATATTGCAACCAAAAACTAATTATGCACTATATTGCAAACCAAATTCAGCAAGTGTGTGGTTCTTGTGTTTTCTTGTGTTTCCTTGTGCCTCTCTAGTGTCTTCATGAGTCCCAATCGGTGGAATTCTGGCTTTTAGCGTGAATCCAAGGACTCTGGCTTGAACTTACAAAAATTCCATTCAACAAACATAATTTTCGCACTTCCTTGTGGTATCTAACAAAGCTCTTTATAAAGAGCTAAGTATTTTGAACAAGAATCATCTTCGCTTTGCATTTTCAAGAAAAATCATCAGTGCTCTGTTTATAAATTGTTAGAAATTTTACTTTTTAAGGTTTTTTTAACACAAATTTAACTTTGTTTTACATCATTTTGTTTTGTTTCAACAAATGGAACCAACAGTTTATATATCTTTCCAATTTTTAAAGTGTTCTTTTGGGAAAAATAACATAGCAATTATCTACCAATTCTAAGAATTTTATGTGAATTTTGAGGGATTTTGTCAAGTTTTCTAAAGTTTCTAGTTTTGAGAAGTTTTTTACTAAATTGTGAGAAGAATGTGGTTTCTTGTTTCTCTGCCTTTCATAGTGGGAGTCTAGAATCCATTTTCCTGAATTCGGGATCTCTATTTTTTCAGTCGAGACTCTAGATTTCAACTTTCATGATGGTTTCAACTTGACTAGCTACTCTTAACTTCATGTTTCCGGATTCTCGAATCCAAGTTGTGGATTGTTTCTTGAAGGGCCTGCCAACTTGAGGTTTTTGGAAACACTTTTGGAGTAATTTTTCCTTTGTTTGTCATTATAAGTTTTCTTAATCTTAGTATTTATTTTTCAGACCATGGCATCACAATCTCAGTTTGATCACTCCAAGAAGAAGTCCATGATTTTTTTCTTAAAACCAAGCTTTTAGTGATTCATATTGTTTAAATGGATTAATGCTAATCCTTTATGCTTAAACCTCAAAACATGCATCACCTTCTCAAGTTGGTAATGTAAGTGGAAGGTTGGGGCGCTCAGGTTCCTTTGACACCTTCTCACTTGCAAGCACCACCCATGAGTTTGGCATTTTATAGAGACAAGACGGCTCAACTCACCAATTGGTATGTTGAGGAGAGAGCTCCTTAGCTGAACAGTTTCAAGAAGAAAGCCATGTCATGCCAACAAGGGAAAGGTTGTTTAAAGGAAAGCCTCTTTTTGTAACAAAACAATTTCCATAGGAAAGCCATCCCACACTATCAAGATGGAAAGTTCATAAAGGTAAGCGCTTGTCAAATAAGATGGAGGCTCGTGTGCCCAAGGCTTTGGAACCTATTGGCAACAAGGGTTCTTTTGAGGGAAAGGCTAAAAAATCTAGGTATGGGCATGGTTGGACCTTGACCATAGGAATGCGTGGCCTTTATAAGCAAGTAGTTGAGCCTACTGCTCCCTTTTTTCTCATGACTAAACACAAAGATTCGTCAAGTGAGGCTAATGAATTTCAACATGGTGGAAATATCATAAATGTAATGGAACATAGATTTTCTTGTTGAGTGCAAATTGGAACCATCCCAAATTGTTATCCTCCTCCTTCAAAACAAATTTGAGCTACAAGAGGTCAATCCCCTTAGCACACAATAATTTTTTGAAAATGTGATACAAATAAGAGGCTTGATAAGCTAAATTCCTCTTCATCTCCTAGTTACTCAAACTGTAATTTCTTTTTCTGAGTTTTTTTTTGGATTCTATAGTTTTAGTCAAGCATTTTTGGAGCACATGGATAGTATGTTTGGTGATTCGGATTCTACAAGTAGCTCTAATGAAGATGACATGGAACTTGAAGAAGAAATTACTCCGCTTGAAGCTCATGTAAAAGATACAAGCAAGAAAGGTCATAAAGGCTCAAAGAAAAATAAGGAGAAACAATTCTTAAGTGAAGTTGATTGTGCCTTCAGGTCCAAGTGCACCCTTACTAACTCCACGAGATAAGACTTCAGATAATGCTATTCGAGAGATGTGCAAGAAGACAAAGATGGTTGATCCTTTACCTTGTGAGTTGCCCTGTCAATTGTATTGATCAACCTCCCAATTGATCCCCAAACAAAAAAAAGACCACTTCAACTACAAAGTGTCAATGAAGCTCATGTTTGTAACCTCAAGCTAAAAATGAAAGCAAAACTTACAGCCATGGTGCTACCATTGCTTTTTTTGGTGGACAAGGTTCAATGTCCTAACAAGGACTCATGGAGAAAGTCTAGGGAAGATTCTTTTTAGTATTATGTTCTAGGTGGACCCCATAGATTGCTTGCACAAAAAAAAAGGTTTGCCAAGAATACGATCATATTGAGAGTTACAAGATAGCTCTTTGTTGGGTTTATGTGGGTTTTTGCCTCATGAACGAGTGCATAATTTTATCCATGGATCATAACATTGACTTAGATTATCGCTTACAAATGACTTTCCTTGAAAAAATTAGGTTCTTTCATAATGAGTGGGTCAAGCAACAAAAAGAAGGCCGAAACATTGATGAGAACTTTTGAGTTACACTTTGTGAGAGATGTGGTCTTCTACAAGTACAAAAAAAGAGCTCACATGGTGCTGACCAAAAGCCCAATATCAAGCCTTATGGTTATTTTTTTCAAATGGCTTTTTGTGATGGGAAGATTTGGGAGGTGCAAGAACATGTTTTGATTTATGGGAGCAAGGAAAGTTGAAAGGTCAAAAGATGTTGAAGACTCCTTTAAGATCTCATGGTGGGAAACCCAAGGCAAATGAAGCCATAAATCATCTTCCTGAAGACATGAAGATAACTCCATGGCGATCACTACAAGGAATCTGTGATACATTTCTAATAATGAGAATTCTTGCATGTGTGAAGGGGCCGGAAACATCTCCTTGGAAGAGATGGGAGTAGAATTCAAAAAGTATATTTTTGTAATTTTCTATCATTTCCACTTGACAACTTGTTTTTAGCTTTTTAATGAAAATAGCTTTGTCTTTGTAGGCAAAAATCTTCTTTGCACATGCAAAGAATTATGATAGAAAAGTTGAACTGCAATGATTGGGATGAAGTTAGGAAATACCATCTTGATTCAAGTAACCCAAAAGAGCTTGAGAGATTATAATTTCTTTTTGAAAAATGTGTAATTGTTTTTTCTCCCTTTCTTATTTTAAGTAAAATTAGGATTCTAGAATCCTAATTCAAGTCTTTAAGTTTCTTTTTCTAGTTTCCATCTTAAGCTCTCATGGGTCCTCTTTGGATTCTAGAATCCACCCTATAGTCTCATCAAGACTGACTTTGACTTTTGGAATCCAGCTTAAGGTCATATGTCAGATTCTAAAATCCACATTGGTTTTTTAAGACTTAACATTCTTAGTTCTTGTTATATGTTATGCTTTAGATTTTGAAATGTGAACTCTTTGATTTTGTTTTAAATTTCCTAGGTCTTACTTAATATTTCTAGAATGCAGAACCGAGACCCTCATGTTAAGTTAAAGAAAATTCCACAACCCTTTCAATAGTTATTGTCTCATTGTCGAACAGAGAGGAAACGAAGAGAGCAAGAACAAACAATTCAAAATGTTCTTGGTCTAAACAAATACATTTTTGATGATGTGGATGAGCCTCCTTTGCTTTGGACAGTTCATGAAGAACAAGTAGAGGAAATGGACACATTTGTGACAACTCATCCTTATACTTTAGCATTAGTTGATGCTCTATGTGGTTTCAAAGCTCCAAACTCAAGTAATGATGATGTGAAGTATGGAGTAAGTGCTGATAAAAGAGGCATTCAAACTTTTTAGAAAGTGACAAATTGTGAATCATGGGTACTCATATTTTCTCATGCTCATGATCAAATCACCACCTCTCAAAAATGTTTCACAGACCTAAACATGGTGAATCAAATGATTATATGGTAGTATTTCTACTTTTTGTTCTCCTTTAGGCTTTTTTTTCACTATTACTCTTTTATGGTATTTCTGAACGTCTTACTTGCAGGACCAAACCCAACATCCATGAGTACAAACTCGATCGGCCTTCTTGGGCATGTGAGTTTACAACAATTGGTTTTCACTGTCCATTTGGACTAAGAGCTCAAGGACATATAATTTTTCCATGAAACCAAATCGTACAAATGTGTTTGAGAGACCAGATGTTTGCAAGAATTTTAGGCATACGACCGGAGAATTAATAAGCATGATTAGTCCTTATCAAAAGCCTCAGCTTTTGATGATGGATTTAGACGACCTTCTTTCAATTAAGGGAGAGTGGATAATGGACTTGTTTTGCAAGGACATGCACCACAACTATCATTGCTCTAAAGAGGGGGAGAAATGTTGTTGTTGAGTGTGACCCCTTGTGTACAGTTCATTGAGTAGAGAGTGATGAAGATAAGAGAGTTGTTGAATGAGTTCGAGGAGGTGGGGATGACATCTATGGAGTCTGATCCAAGGTTTCTAGATGCTTTTAGAGAGCCTCATCTTTCCATTGGTGACCAAGATGTTGGGAAGATTGTAGATCTTATTGATTATAATGTAGATGTTCATAATGAGGAGGCGGAAAGGGTAATCAGTACTCCTGAGGCTGGTCCTACACAGGAAGCGGGGGAGCCACACCAAGAAGAAGAAGAACATCCAATGATAGAATAGACTTTTATTGCCTTTTTTTTCATTAATGATGTTTCTCAAAAACATTTGTATTGTTGTGATGAGCCTTATTATCTTGTTTTGTGATGTTGTCATGATCACCATGTTTAGTACAGTTTAAAGTATCTTTTCTAGGATCAAACTCCTGAAGTTAATTGAATATGGTCTTGTTGGTTTAAGGTCTATTTTAAATGAGTGATGATGGTTGTGTGTATATTTCATGGTGAAATGTGACTATCTTTTGTTTTGATAGTTAATTTCTTGTAGAAGAAAAAGCACTAGTGTGATCATCAATGAATGTAACATAATATCTGCAATCTGCAACAATTGTTGTAGTCTTGGTCCGGTCCCCATACATTTGAATGTATAACATCTAATGGCCTTGTACTACTGACATGGCTTTTATGTGGGAAAGCATGTTTGGCCTACTTACCAAGTTGGCATGCTTCACATACTTTATGCATACCATCAACCTTAAACTCCCGTAAACTTGCAATATCTACAATGACACCTATTCTATTTCAAACTCATGCATGTTCACATCTAAAGTAAACATCTTGCCATTTTTCCCACCCTTTACGACATTGATTTTTAAAGCCTTCCACAAAACATTCTTGAGGATTAAACCTCAGTTACCCTACTTAACCATCTGTCCAAAAGAAACCAGGTTCTTTATAATATATGAAACATACATGCCATTAATAGTGCATAATCATGAATATCTAATCACATGTGGCTTGAAACAATGAGTCTCCAATATTGCCAAGGTCAATAGTTCCTATCTTAGCCAAAGATTCCTTCGTGAAAATCGAACTATCATGGTTCTGTAGGCTGGCATCCAATGTAGCCAAACTAAAGGGTACTTGTTGAAGCTTTGAGCAACATTGATAAATGTTATTGTTAATCTCTAATTTGATATTCCATGGAAGCTCTTGTTCTTTTGATACTACACCGATAACGTTTTGATGCAAGTAATGAAGGAAAGAAGTTTTTGATTTAGGTGAAGATAGTGTAACCTTAGTGCTACTCGGCTTGTCCTTCACACAATCTTGTGACCATGCGTAAAGTTTGGCATATTCTCCATCTCCAATGTGATATTCATCGCAGATAGTTTCATAATCTAATCTTTGTGAAGTCAGATCAAAATAAAACTCAATAATTGCCTCCTTCAAGACACGGTTCACCTTCATTTCCTTGGTATTCTCCTCCATGTCCTTTAATCCTTCCACTTTATTTTCTTTCTTTAATATAACATTTTCCTTGTAGAGTCCTCACTTCATTAGGTTTTAGGCCCGCTATACATCTAAACATTGTAGGTCCCAATTTCATTGTCCTTGGAGTTTGTTGGAGTTTACCACCCTTGAGAGTAGTGTTTCTCGCACCCATTCCTCCAAGGTTTGTCACATCTCTTTTTGTGTTTGGAAGGTGTTTTTGTGCATAACAATGCATAATAGCTTGCTAATTTTTGAATATGTCACCTTAACAAAAAAGAAGATGACTATCGAGTTTCAAAAACCCTTTTGCAATGTAAGCTTGATTGTCTCTACAACAAGGAAAAGTAATAAGATAGCAATTAGAAACACAAAAACTCATTTTTCTTACAAAAATAGGAATTTTCTTTGAACCTCAACCAATCGGGGCTTAATTTCAAAATTGAGATCAAGTGGACGAGGCTCAGTTTTGAATTTGAGCCTTCACAATTCTCCAGGCTCGATTTTGAGATCGAGCCCAAATAATTCTCTTTAGGCTCAATTTTCAAATTGATCCTCAAGAGGCACTAAAACCATAAATAAAAATAGTATTTCTTCCAATCCTTTTATCTATCTACCGTTCCTTGATAGATTTTGATGTTTCTTAATATGCTTCTACCTTGAAAGGCCCAGTCTCAAACATGGAGGCTCAATTTTGAGATTGATCCAATACTCAAAGATGTAGGGTTTGGGCTCGATTTCAAAATTGAGCCTTCCTTGGGTGAGGCTAAGTTTTTAATTTGGGCTTCCACCATGCTCTTTAGGCTCAATTTTGAGATTGAGCCTACATCATTCTCTTTAGGCTCAATTTTGAAATTGAGCCTCAAAAGAAACAAGATGCATAGGAAGAGGCATTAAGTACCCTAAATAAAATTGTTATTTCCACAAATCCTCTTATCTATGTATCATTCCTTGATAGATTTTGATGTTTTTGAATGTACCTGGAATTATCATGGATGGAGGCACAATTTTGAGATTGAGACACTACTCAAAGATGAAGAGTCAACTTAATTCTAAGATTAAACCTCACTCCATTTGGGCTAAATTTAAAATTTAGACTCCACAATTCCCTTTACACTCTATTTAAATTGAAACAAGGTGAGCATTACATACCTCCCATTGATGACTTCTTTTCTTTGTGATATTTACTCAAGTTTTGGTTTCTCTAGTCTAACATTTACAATCCATTGTGTCCTTGCTTGATTATAATTGATCGTAAAAGGTGTCCCTTTGCATGGATTTGGCAACAACAATATTTGCATCTTTGGAAATCTCGTGAGTTGTATTTGGTGGACAGTTCACAATAACTTTTTCCCTTTTATATCTACATTTCTTCTTTTGTTCAGTTGCTTTTGGAAGATCTGCTAGCTGCAAGTGCTTTTCTACACTAATAGAATGCTGACAACAAGAAATGATCCAATAACTTGCTTTATGAACATCTTCATGTTTGAGTTCTTCAAGTGGCAAGTTTGTGTTTGGGTCAAAAGGCATCAAAATACCCATAACTTGTTCCACAATTAATTTATCAATATAATCACTTATTAATTGCTTCACCCAGTCTTTATTGAATGGTTTATATACATATCTTGATGGTGTAAGGAAACATTTAGTGACATCAATACTAAATATCTTATCCACACCAAAAACATAGTATTTTTTGGGTTCTCATAAGAAGCACTTGCTTTGTCATACCTTCTATCAAAAGCAATGGGTTTCATATCCTCTTCATCCATAGAAATTACCTCCCTATTTTTACTTTCTATTTTTAAAGAATCTTCTTCAAATGTTGTAGCACTAGTGTTGTGGCTTCGTGTCTTGGCTTATTGCTAGGTCTTGTTGTTGCAAGCTCAAGCTCTTGAGATTTCTGTATAATGGCAAGATTTTTCCCTATTGATAGATCTTCTTGCATGTGCTCTTGTGTCTAGTGTCATGGTTTCTTTTCCTCCCAATAGTTTTGGAAGCAGAAGTTCCCTTTTTCTTGCTCTCAGACTGTGATGTCTTTTGTTGCCCCTGATCTTCTATTCCCTTATCACCTAGCCGTGATGTTTTTTACTACCCTTATTTCTTCTTGGGAGTTGTGGCTTGACCAATAGACTTAAGATTTAATTTTGCATTTGAGAAACCCTTAACTATTTGACTATAAGGGTTAATTCAAGATTTATCTAAAGACTCATGGTTCTCAATTTCAAGCTCAATTGTTCCAAAAATGTTATCCTTCCCCTCCCTACTTCCTTTCGCTTGCCAATGGTCAAAGAGTAGCGACATCTTGCAAGCTTTGTTTTTTTCTCCACTATTAGGCAACAAAGTTTACATGACACAAGGTGTTGAGAAATCATCAACATCTTCCTTAGCACTCAACACAATACCCATGTCTCATCATTTTCACGCACAAAAAGATTCAAGTCATATGTGAAATGTCCATCCTGGTTGTATGTGTCAACAAACCACTTAACATCTTTATCCGTTTGATGTCAGAGAAAACTCTTTAGAAATTTTCACACATGGTGGTTTGTATTGTGGCTTCTTTACCTTTACAGCAATATTTTCTAGAAAAAATGTCTTCTTTGCATTTTCCATTGTTTCTGTAAAAGAGCAAGCAAACAAAAAGAATAATATGTTAGAATGATGAAGTATATCCTCATTAGGGTCAAGAAGAATATGAAATATCTCATTCATCATTCTCAAAGACTCAATTTTGAAATTGAGCCTCAAGAGAAACAAGACACATAGCAATAAACCACCAAAAAGCACCATACATCACTTTTTCTTTCACTTATATCAAGAGGACTCAACTTCAATAGAAACAAGGTGAAGATGCTCTAGCCTCTAGAGGCCTTTGATTTTAACCTCAATCACTTGGGGCTCAAATTTGAAATTGGGGCTCAATTTCAAAATTGAGCCTCAATTAGTGGAGGCTCAATTTGAAATTGAGTCTCCACTCTTCTCTTTAGGCTCAAATTTGAAAATGACCTTATATCATTCTCTTTAGGATCAATTTCAAAATTGAGCCTCAATTTTGAAATTGAGTCTCAAACTATTCTCTTTAGCCTCAATTTTGAAAATGACCCTACATCATTCTCTTTAGGATCAATTTCAAAATTGAGCCTCAAGAGGAACAAGGTGCATAGGATGATGAATACTACACCATAAAGCACCACAACAAGAGGACTCAACTTCAATAGAAAGAAGGTGAAGATGTTATAGCCCCTAGAGACCTTTGCTTTTCAACCTCAATCATTTGAGGCTCTAATTTGACATTCGGTCTCAATTTCAAAATTGAGCCTCAATTGAATGATTCTCCACCATTATCTATAGAATCAATTTTCAAAATGAGCCTACATCATCACAAGAGGTGTACATCACAGTAAAGCACCACAATAAGAGGACACAACTTCAATAGAAATAAGGTGAAGATGTTATAGCCCCTAGAGGCCTTTGCTTTTGACATTGATCAAATAGGGCTCTAATTTGAAATTGGAGCTCACTTTCAAAATTAAGCCTCAATTGAAGGAGGCTCAATTTTGAAATTTAGCATCCATCATTCTCTGTAAACTCAATTTTGAGAATGTAAACTCAATTTTGAGAATGAGCCACCTACATCATTCTCTTTAGGATAAATTTTTGAAATTGAGACTCAAGAGGAGCAAGGTGCATAGAAAGAGGCATAAAGCACTACAAAGCACCAAAACAAGAGGAATAAACCTCAAAATAAACATGGTGAAGATGTTCTAGCTCCTAGAGGCATTTGTTTTTAAGCTAAATGAATGGGGGCTCAATTTTGATACTGGGATGCACTTTTAAAATTGAGCCTGAATTGGATGAGGCTCAATTTTGAAATTGAGCCTCCACCATTCTTTATTGGTTCAATTGTGAGACTGAGCACCATTCTCTCTAGACTGAGCACCATTCTCTCTAGGCTCAATTTTGAGATTGAGCCTGCATCATTTCTTTAGAGGCTCACTTTTGAGATTGAGCCTACATGATTTCTCTAGAGGCTCAATTTTGAGTTGAGCCTACATCATTTCTATTTAGGCTCAATTTTTAAATTGAGACTCAAGAGGAGCAAGGTGCATAGAAAAGGGAATACAACACATTTTCCTTTATATAAGCAAGTCTACCACAATACGTCTCTACCAACAAGAGTACTAAACCTCAATAGAGACAAGGTGAAGATGTTCTAGCCTACATCATTCTCTTTCAGCTCACTTTTTAACCTTAAGAGGAGAAAGGAACATAGAAAGATGCATAAAGCACTACACATATAAAAAGTGTTTCTACCAATCTTATCTCTACCTATGATTCTTCTCATGAACCCAACATGGACCGCGAGAGTTATAAAGATTGTATGGCCATCAACCCTCCCTACACCACCACTTAACTGAGCCTCTCTATGGGGGACCAAACTTGAGGGAACTTCTAGCATTACTTGCTTAAAATTTTCATCAAAATCTTTAATACAGAGTAGATTTCAAACAAGGAAAAATAAGGATCAAACAATGTCAAACAATTCATCTACAAGCAAACTTATTTCCATTAGAGAATCCATTATTTTAAAAAACAATCAACCCAGAAAGCAACACCATGTACTAGCAAAATGGTCGTCCTTCAAAAATACACTTCAATCATATCACCTTATTCTAATTGCACTATAAAAAAATAATACAATCTAACAAGTAGGGCGTTTAACCCATCATTTTATCTTTAAATTATAGCAGCTTTATGATTCTGAGTAGTCACGAGCGATATGAAAAGCAACACGGGTGGTTGAAGAGGGCTAATGGACTCTAGAACTGAACTTCAGTTTCCCCTCGAGCCGACCCACCAGGGGAGGGGGATCCAGATCCTAAGTTGCTCTTGAGATACTTGCTAGGCTTCTTGACTAACTCTCGACTATATCTATTGAAAAAATGATTACGTCAACCTTAGTCGAAAAATTGTCATTAATTAATTGTTTTCCTTTTTTACTCATTGTAGGCTTCTATTGGAAATACAATGAAAAGTTTAACAAATTTAGGGTGACTGTGCAAGGAGTGTGATGGCCCTTTCTTAGTAGTGCAAGAAGTGTGATTCCACGTCCTCCAGCAGGTGTTGCCTATTTCTTAACCTTTAAATAGTATCCTTAAGTTACTCAAATCTACGTTTAACTAATCATCATAAATTGCTCTTATTTATTTTTGAGGGTTCATTAATTAGTTTGTTTCTTTATCCCTTAGAATATATATTATTATGATAAGATTTCTTTTCTTTATCCTACTAAATGAAGTTTGTTTTACGATAAGATTTCTTTTCTTTATCTTACTTAATGAAGTCAAGATATGGTTTAGGTTGTTTTATATTCTTTTATCTTTACTTTGAACATCTAGTGGTCTTGGCCATCACTCTCGAGATCGGGTACCAAGTCTTTCTAGCCTTATGTTTTTATGAGTTTTCTCAATCCTAGATTAGCCCCACTCACCATTCAAGTGCCTCTTTACCTTGGGTAGCCTAAGATGCTTGAATGAAAGCAAGCATCAAGGGAAGACCATGTGACTACCCAAGCTACAAAAAAGCGTACTACTTAAAAAACATACCGAGGCAATAGGTAGCACGCTTAAATAGGCACTATGCTTAAAATCGAAACTGGTAAAAAAAAAGGGTCACTTGTCCTTGTCGCGCTGCGCAACTTGATCGTTGTTTGCAGGATGGTTGCAAGTTTAGGTGGCCTCTCCTTCAAGATGCTTGCGCCCCTTCTTTGAATTGTCCATAAGCTCTCAACACCTAGAACAAGTGACAATACCTGTCACCTAGGGGTCGGCCTTGCTTATTAACACGTGTTTTAGAAGGGCATCGAGATCTATTATGTGCCAACTATAGGGGGATGTGCTTGTTGAGCGCTAGCTGCAAGTGGGAACCAACCGCCTTATGCTCCGCTACACAACTCTACTGTGGTGGTGATGACTTTATGGTGGTTATGGATGGGTGATGAAAGGCATTGTTGGGAGAGGTAAGATGTCCTTCTGTGTTTAGTGTAGGCCACAGTGCACAACACCACCGATGACTCCACACCCTTTGTTGATCTTGTGATGATGACAAGTGTAGTGGTCTAGCCCGCTGCCTTTCTCTGATTGGCAAGTGCCAACGCTAGCCTGGTTTATCAGTAGGCTTGGCTACAAGTGAGCTTCTTCCCTTTAGATGGCGGCCACGACCCAAGGGTTGCACATGCATGGTGTGCGACTAAGCATTTTTCTCGTGAAAATGGCCACGTGGGTCGTGCGCCACTTTCTCCCTCAAACTCTCCTTAAATTCATCATTCAAATGACCGCCCACTCCTCCCTTACTGAAATGGCTTGGTGGGCATTCCGCTCTTCTTTTTTTGATCCCAATCACAACCGCTGGCTTGGCTTCTTATGGGCAGGGCTTCTAGCTTGTGCTTTACAAGTGTAGCCCACCTTTTTTCAAATACATGCTAACTAACTTCTTTTGATGGTTTCCCTTGACTTCTTGCACTCCTTAAAGTGGTTATAGAAAATGAAATCAAGGAAGTAAAATAAAGAACAACTAACTTACAGTCTCAAGCGATTTCCCCTTATTGATGTAGCCAAAACCCTTGTTGATGATGATTCCAATTTTGACAAAAGTGCCTCCTTGCAAACTTGTCTAGGTAACGAAACAGTTGTTCAGCCAACCAATAAAAGTGCGCTAGTCTGTGTATTTGCGATAACACCCATGGAAGGTCACCCTTGTCTCTCACCCAAACCCTTGTGCAGGGTGTCTCTTTGCAAACTTCTCCTTACATATGTTCTATTATCTGCCTAAATTCATTTAGCATCTACAAAGGAGTAGGGTAAAATTTACAAAGACTGAATGCAAATTCTAAGATTGTAGTGTATGCTCACAAGGGGCATGGTCAAGATGCTCTAAAGTATTTTGAACAGATAGAGCACGAGGGCCTCTCTCTCGATGCAATGTCCTTTGCTTGCATCAAGAAAGCTTGTGGCAGCATAAGGGTAGCTGACAAAGAGAAACAAATTCATGATAAGATTGCTAGACAAGGTTGTTTTAGAAATGATATGGTGCTTGGCAGGATTGTGCTTGATATGTATGGCAAGTGTGGTGCTCTCGCCAAAGCACCACACTTGGCGATGTTATACATATCTTACAATCAATGCACTCCAAGACACAACATCCCGAGAAAGAATCTCCTCAAGCATCCCCTCTTTAGGGTTAGCTATTTGATCAAGCTACCTTGATAGCCACTTACTACAGGAGAAGCTTTGCTTACATATTAATTTTGTTCTTGATTTGGATGCTTTTAATAGATTGCGGCTTTCGTTTACGAGGTCGAAGATGACTCGTGCGCATCGACAATAGTTATAGCTCTACATTAATTAGCGATCGTGAAACAATGACACATAAGACTCGTTGCATCATCGACTTCAATATCACAAATTGACAAAGGTATTCCTATTTCTCTCTCTTTTATATTCGAACAAACTAATGACCACTTTCAACATTGATGGTGTATCTTTGGTCCACTTTTGATACACCGAGGGTGTTATTTGGGAAACGGGGGAAAGGCATGTTCCCTTCATGAGCACAAAATTCATATGACTTGAACAACGATGTGTAACTCAGATTGAGATGTGCTAACCAATTTGTAATTGTCCTTTTTGCAAGGTACTTCAAGATCTCCATTGATCATAAGTATAGACATGTGGTTCATCGATAGGCAGAAGCGCCTATAGCACCCTTTCTAAGTATGTTTACTGATTCATGTTCATTCGATCAATTTAAGATATTTATAAGTAAAATTGCACGGTTGTATGTTTGTTAACTTTGAACTTTGCCTTCGAGATATGTCAATCGAAACTGCAATTTGCTATAGGTAACATGGCAAACCAAAACTTGTATATTTGGATAAGGCGGTATACCCAAGCATCCTAGTTCTCAAACCTATCCAGTTTTGCAGACTAGATTGAAACAAGTTTATACGTAATTTACTTGTCTCAAGTAACCTATCACAACCAATCATCCATGGTTGTTGTCTCCCTCATATATCATGTACACATAGAACCGAGACTGAGGGTTCTTGATATGGCCAACCTAATCACTCCTAGTTCCCAAAAGGGGGACTCCTCATTTCTACATTCCCAAAAAAACCCCATTCTCTAAGGACTTGTCTATGGATCCTATGCTCACTCTAAGCACTTTGATGGGATTTAAGTTTAAGTTCGGATTACCACCTAGCCTAAGGCCATGAGCAATCATGCAGGATTGACTATAAGTGATTCACAACCTAGCTTCTAGCCCTAGGGGCCGACCTTTAAATCCAATCAAGATCTAATCGCTTCCCACTATTCTAGCATAGAAGAACTATGGTCGGGTATTAACTTCACGGGTTTTTGAATAAACAATACTCCTAAGTACGCATCAACCCCTTTGGGATTCAATGCTAGCCTTCTTACCTAAGGCCTAGGCATTGGCACTCGTGTGCATAGTATCCCACTATTCTAGCATAGAAGAACTATGGTCGGGTATTACCTTCACGGGTTTTTGAATAAACAATACTCCTAAGTACGCATCAACCCCTTTGGGATTCAATGCTAGGCTTCTTACCTAAGGCCTAGGCATTGGCACTCGTGTGCATAGTAGCTATACGCTATACCAAATTTCTATCTTAACTAAGGATCCTAACAATGAGACCTCTTTGGATAAGGAAAACCTGTAGGCTACAATGTTATAAGCAAGGGGACAAGGGTGTCTATGTCTTGGTACAATACTATTTCTTCACCATGAGTTTGCAAAAGTGAACCATCTAAGACTAACAAGAACAAACCTTGCGGATTGATTATCCTGAAGTAATGCTAGGTTAGGGACCATGCCTAAGTTGTGGGCCCTTACACGATCGATCAATATGGCACCAAAAGAAAATTCTCTTTTGCATATTAAAGAGTGAAAATGTAAACCGCCTCAAGTAAGAATAAAATGTTTGAGAGAGAGAGAGAGATATGCGCTGAGAGAGAGATTGGACGTCTGCGATTTTTTTTCTGCATCTCTAACACGTTATTTCCCGCCTCATCCTGAGAGAGAGAGAGAGAGAGAGAGAGGACGTCTGCGCTCATTTTTTTAATGCCGTTTGGTGTCATTTTGCAGCCTGGCTACATTAGGCTTAGCTAAGGTATACCTTACGATACCTACGGTATTAATACCTTAGGTAAGCCTAACTGATTACTTAATTGTATGAATATGTCTAGTGATTATATAATTACCGATCTCCAGAAAAAGGCCATGTCGAGTCTCTAAGGGTCTGAAGAGTATCCATCATAGTCTCGTCTTCCAAAGCATCGAGACAATCTCCCATTCCTACTACTACTCCCTATTGAGAGCAAGTACTAAAGTCTAACAGGGGACAACTACCTACTTCTAGTCTCATTGTACGGTTTAATGATTCAATCAACTTTGAGTTTCCATTACTAAATAACACCTAAAGGAAGGTTCATCTAAGGCTCAAAAATGGGCCCAACTTCCCAAGTCTCACTTTTCCTTCTAGAATCCCTAAGCTAAATTATCCCTAGCCTTTAGGTATGAAGATAGGGTCACCTCATAAGATTTTATGCATAAAAACATGACTTAATGGATCCCAGATAGCTCTTGGTTTTCTTGAAATCCTCGCCATAGAATTCCTACCAAAAATCTGATAGAGTCTCCCTTGTATGGAGTGCAAGATTTTAATTTTAAATCCCGATAGAACTTGGCCACCTGTAAAGACCCCCCCCCCCCACAGGAGGTTTAAGGCATGATATTAATGACAGCAAAAGAAGTTAAACGTAGAATACCTATTCTTAAGAATCCTTTAGTTTATGAATCATTAAATGAACAAGCTTATAATTTATGTCTACAGGTTCCATGTAAATACCATTTGTCTTCAATCCTACGTTTACTTATTAAAGTTCAAGCACCCTGATATCATACATGAATCGAACTAAAATAACTCATGCAGTTCTTAATGTTTTTGAAACTTACCTTTTTTGACCTAACCATCCCCTTTCAAGACATACCATTTTAACCATAACCGAATAGCACTCTTATTATTACTAAACTTTGCCCATAAACAAAACCCGGGTCATACCTTTAGCCATAAACATAACCATAGCTAGGCATGCTATTAACACTGGACTCACCCTTTCATTAATCCATAATCTTAACCATACCCTCCAGTAGCCATGCCCAACCCTGCCATTAATCCATAGCCATCACCAAACCTCAATTTTTCAAAACTACAAACCCAAACCATAGCCATGACCAATCAAACCAATAACTTAACCATAAACTAACTAAAAGCTATAATCCAAACCATTAACCAAATCCTTACCAACACCGCAAACCGTAAGCACTATGCCCTACCATCAACCAATCCATTAACTAATACCATAAACCATGCCATAGTCTAGCCGTCACCAAAGGTAGAAAAAACCCAAAAACCTGGCCATACCCAACCTTAAGCCAAGCCCTCACTAAACACCTTAACCCAACTTAAACGGCTATCATCCAGCCATAAGCAACCCATGACCCACTATTACGAAAATTGTAAACAAGTCTTTATAAGACTTTGACCGCAATGCTAAACAAGTCATCTCTAAGACCACCACTCAAGCTATAAGGGGACAATATCAAAACCATAGCCTAGCCCTAATTGACTCTATCAATTCATAGGTAATCCATAAACGAGGATAAGTGGTTATTAACAAAGCCCATGTTGAACCTTAAGCAGCGAGTATAGTTGGCCATTATTGGAGCCATAACACAAACATAGGTGGTTGTTATCAAAGCCATAGGCAAGCCCTAAGCCTGCATAGGTGGCCCTCAACTTGCATTGAGGTTCACTTCCCTTACTGCTCCAACTCACAGCAGCACTCCCAAATGAGAACATAAAACCATTGGTAGATCTCCTGTGGCATGCAACTCCGATTAAGTCATCGTAATATATGCAACAATAACATTCCCGTATTACCCACTTTTGAATCCCTCATTTTAATGAGCTAGAGTAAAAAGCCTCTATTAAAAAATCTTCATAGATACCATGTTAATCGTTCAAGAAAAAGGTTATTTTCCTACATACTGTGAGATCCCACAGCCCCCACCGCACATCGGATTTTCGATAGCTGGCAGCGAAACCAGCTCCCTCATGCGCGGGGGCAGGGTTTCCCACTCGGGGCCTCGCCCTCGAATGTCTGGGCACGAGACTAAGCTAGTGGTCATTCCGAAAACCAAAACTGGGAAAATTTTCCATGCCCGAAAAACGAGGACGATTCCACCATTTTGAATTTCTTAACAAATTTTTCTAACGAGGTCAAGATACTGAACTAACCTTTATCTGATTAAACCAGATAGAAGAAAAACTATTACAAACTTATCTTGAAGGAATTAATGCTTTTTTCCTAATTAAATCAGGCACAGCCGTTGATCTATTCATTTGAGAAGTCTTTAGGTTATTATTTAACTACTCGAGTTCTAAGCGTATTCCTATTAATCAATTTTATTATTAAAACTCTACTGATTCCAGCCCCATCTGGCCCATGGGTTTAGCCACCGCCCAACCACTGGAATTGGTAGACACCAGACAAGTACTCACCCACCCATAATTGAATGCCTTTCTTAACTTTTGCTTTAGAATACAGATACGCACACACTCCTTTTTAAACTTTAGCTTTTAAAACAATCCATTGACAAACAATTATTGGTTACAGATATCATAACTCAAAATTTCCATCCAATTCCTTGTTTCTCAAAAACAGGTATCACTCTGGACTCTCCGTCGAGACCAACTGGTCAACAACGAGATCCAGTAATAGATTACAATAATTTTTCGTCATCATACATATATATCTTCCACGACATATGCATGGGTGTCCTAAGCACCGCGAGCCCATGCATCGCCTGGTCAGAACCCTCCAGGATCCTCCTTAGATGTCCTGGCACTTCACTCAGGGAGGACCGCTTCGTCGGCCCTCGCCCATCGTACCGGAAGCACACCATTTTTCACCATATAAAGGTTGGTCAAGACCTGGGTAGGCTTTTGCCGCGTGAGTCGTCCTTTGAACACTCCCGCCAACTGTTGCAACCGAACTTCCCTTAGAAAAACACATATACCAATGCTCCCTCAGCATTCTGGCGTAAGATAGTCCTTTAAGAAAAACAGGTTTCTATGCAAGTTTTTAGTTTTGAGTTTCTTTTGAATACAATGAGTATATCTTAAATCCATATCCCAAGACTTTCTGACTCGCAGGTGTGAATTCCAAACAGAATTCCTCGAATTCTGTAACCTTGATCCTCAGATCAAAATCAAAGGGTCTCAACTTAGTTTCAGATTCGGTGGGTGATTTGAGTGAATTTTTTTGAACTGGTCACATCGTCTTTTCTTGAAACTGATGAAGGAGTTATATCTTGGTTATAGTCTGATTCAGGGTTTGAGTCTGGAAAGGTTCTCCTGAACTATCTTTCTCAAAGGGTAATATTTCAATTACTACTTTATTGAATTTCATTCATTGAGTATTTGCTTAACTGAATTCAAAACTAATCACGAATTCCTATGAGGAATAAATTAATCATAGCATTCTAAACTTATCAAATTTCACTTTTTAAAGAGAAACAATATGAAAAGTTTAATTCTAAGAATTTGATTACATAACTAGAATAAAGAAAGGCTGAATTCAAGAATGAAGAGAGGGGGAAAGCCTTTCCAAACAAGGCATAATATCATTTTTCATTTTAAAGAAAACAAAAATTAGAAAACCATTAAATGGAATAAAGAAAAAGTAGGATTTCTAGCTTACATGAATTTTTGTGAGCTTTCCTTTGGCTTGGTGGTTTGAGGGATCTACTCTTGTTTACAACAAGAGTGGCCACCAATTCTTTTGAAGAGGAAATGGTCAAAAACTAATGAATTATCAATAAATTCACTGGTTTTGGCTCTGTGGTGGAGGAGTAGAGTAACAGTGCGTAAATCACTATTAAACTTCTACAAAGGGGGAGGCTTCTATTTATAGGAAAAAGTGAGCTTCTAACCAAGCAAACTGATTCTAGAATTTTTCAAATCAGTTTGGTCAATTTTTGACCATTTTTGGGTCAGTTTAGTTCACTTTTTGGATCTAGTTTTAAATTTTGAAAGAGGAGAGATGAAATATCTAATTTTATTGATTTAAAATTCAAAATCAATGATGGGAAAAAGGTGCCTACTTCATGAGGGGGAATCCCCACTCTGAGGTGTCAAAAATTCATTTTTTGAGTATTTCCTTTGGTCCTTAGTCCACTCTTCATATCTTATGTGAGTATTTACTCATTTTTTAGGGAGATTTTCTTTATTTCTTCAATTTACCTCCTCCTTACATTTGGATTAATCTTATTGGTCCATAAGAACCTTAATTTAAAATTTTCAAAAAATCTGGACCCTTATAAGATAAGGCCTTTTGAATAGATTATAATTTATTTCTAATGCACCTTCTGAAATTCTTTTTGAACTTCTCTTTTGGGGGAATTTATTTTAATAAGATGAGATATTTTTCCATCAAAAAATATTTAAAAAGTGAATCATCTCTCTCTAGAAGATTTTCTCTCTCTAGGCCAAAACAGGTAGAAACAAGATCTTTTATATTTCTGAAGAGGGATTTGATTACAGGAGAAGATACTCGACTTCTTGAGAGGTTGGGGAGGAATATTACATTCTCTCCCACTTGAAAAACGCGAGATGTCCTCATCTCGCAAACTGGGGGTAATCCCGTAACAGTCGGCTTCTTTCTCCTAGGTGGCATCTTCAAAAGGATAGAACTTCCATTTAACCAATAATTCTCTCAGAATTCTATTCTTGAGAACCTTCTCTCGAACATCAAGGATTTTTTCAGGTTGGAGTTCCATCTATCCCCTTGGGTTGAAGAAGTTAAGATTTCATCATTAAGCACATGATTCGGGCTTGGTACATACTTTTTAAGAAGGCTGACATGAAATACATTATGTACTTTGAGATGAGGAGGCAGAAGAAGCTCGTAGGCTAAGTCACCTACTTTCTTTGTAATCAGATATGATCCATAATATCTGGGGGATAGCTTCTTGTACTTCCCAAGAGATAGAGAACTTCTTTTGGGGCGTACTCGAATGAAGACTATATCAGCTTCTTCGAATTTTCTGTCTATCCTCTTCTTATCTGCATATTGTTTCTGTCTATCCTGGGTAGCTTTTATATCTTTGCAAATTGACTGCATCTGTGTTGCTCCATGTCGTCAAGCATCTGTCTGAACATCTCGACCCTAATCAATGGGTTGGACCAAGTTAATGGAGTTAAGCAATCTTGTCCATACAAAGCTTTGAAAGGGCTCATCCCAATACTTCAGTGATAAGAAGCATTGTAGACGAACTCGACTAGGTACAGATAACTTAGCCACTTCTTGGGTTCCCTGCCATAGCATGACCGAAGTATATCTTCGATTACTTGGTTTACCCTTTCTGTTTGACCGTCGGTCTCGGGGTGGTAAGCTGTGCTGAGATCCAAGAAGGTTCCTACTGCTTCAAAAAATGCAGTCCAGAATCTTGATGTGAATTTGGGGTCTCGATCACTTACTATTCTTCTGGGTAGGCCATGTAATCTGAAGATTTCCTTGAGAAACACTCTGGCCACATCAAATGTAGTGTAGGTTTCTTTTACTGGAATCAGATGGGCAACTTTGGTTAGTCTATCAACTATCACGAAGATGGAGTTGTAACCTAATTGCACTGAAGTAAATCCAGTAATAAAATCCATACTGATGCATTCCCACTTCATCTGGGCGATGTCTAATGGATGTAACTTCCCAGGCATTTTTACTCTCTCGGCCTTGACTTTATGACATGTCAGACATTGACGTACATGATTAAGGACATCCTTTTTTAGTCCAGGCCAAAAGAAGCTTTTCTTCACAAACATGTAGGTTTTGATGAAACCTGGATGTCTTGCAATAAGGCTATCATGGGCTTCATTCAGAATTTGACCCTTAGTTTCCTCATCATTGTTTGGGAATGCATAGCCTGCGATTATAATACATAATTCCATCATCCAGGCTGTACCCTTGAACTCGGTTCAACTCCTGTGGAGTTTTGCTTTCCTACATAAGTAGGGTAGCAATAGGGCCAAAGAATCTTTCCTGCATGATCTTCTCTCTTGCTTCCATAATCAAAGGATTTGACACTACAGTAATTGTAAGCAAGGAGACTTTTCTGCTGAGGGCATCTTCTGCTACCACATTTTCTTTGCCTGGGTAGTACTTGATTTCAAAAACAAATTCTTGCAGGGTCTGCATCCACCTTCTTTGGCGTATGTTGAGATCCTTCTGAGTGAAGATCCACTTTAAGCTCTGATGATCTGTCTGACATTCTCAGAGAATACTTGGATGATTTTATTCTTGTTTTCTTTGATGATATTCTGATTTACTCAAAGAATGCAGCTGACCATGAAGCTCATGTCAGAAAAGTTCTTGAGATTCTAAGGAAGCACCAACTCTTGCAAAAAAGAGAAAATGCACTTTCTCTGCTGTTTCTCTGCGGCCATGTTGAATACTTAGGCTTTCTAGTATCCAAAGATGGAATTTATCCAGATTCCGCAAAAGTCCAAGTAGTATAGATTGGCCTGAACCAAAAACAGTGAAAGAAGTCAGGGGATTCTTGGGATTGACTGGCTGGTATATGAAAAGATGCAGGGGGGAAGAGAGCTTGAGCTCTTGCAAGCACACACACACACTCACAAACCCTAATAGAGAACACACAAGGTGAAAAGCTGAAAATCTTCTTCATCTCTACTCAACACTCAACACACCATATACAAGAATAAGAGTACACACAATATGAAAGGTACTCAACCAATACATACACGGGTTCTCTATAGTGTGAACCCGACTAAATGAGCTGGCGCTATAACTATGCCAGTCTCTAGAATGGCTGTCCCACAGCCTGTCATCCCACTGGCCGCATATCACCCAAGATCTCACCAACCATGCCAGTGGTGTAAGTGCGGGGCCTATCCCCCAGGCGGGTCATCAGTGTCCACCGCCTCACTAGAGCTCGATATCTCAACACTCCCCCTCGAGCTCAACTCCATCTCATGTACACCAAGCGAAGCCCTGAATCTGCGGAGCTTCTCTGTACCCAATGCTTTGGTGAAGATGTCAGCTACCTGATCCTCTGTGCTGACATAAACAAGGTCAAGGTCTCCTGCCAAGACCTTCTCTCTGACGAAGTGGTAGTGGACCTCTATGTGCTTCGTACGAGCATGAAAGACTGGGTTCCTGGCCAACTGTATACTGCTAATGTTGTCACAAAAAATGACAACTTGTCTATCCACTGATAGACCCAAATCTGCAAGTAGCTTTCTCAACCAAGCTACCTCACATGCTGCCATAGCAGCTCCTCTGTACTCGGCCTCTGTACTCGATAGAGCAACCGTAGGCTGCTTCTTGCTGCTCCAAGTCACAGCAGCACTCCCCAAAGAAAACATGAATCCACTGGTAGATCTTCTGTCTGAGATACTACCATCCCAATCAGCATCTGTGTACCCATGTACACATATCTCTGTCCCAGTCTCATAGAATAGTCCACAATGCAAAGTAGACCTCACATACCTCAGTATGCGTCTCACAGCATCCAAATGCGGTTTCCGTGGAACCTGCATAAACTGACTCACCAACCCAACAGCATAGCTCAAATCTGGTCTGGTGATCGTCATGTAGATCAAACTTCCTACTATGCGTCTGTACATAGTAGGATCCTCCAAGATCTCTCCTGAATCTGCACTCAACTTGCCATTCTGATCCAATGGCATGGAAATAGGCTTACAGCCTGTCATACCATACTTGGACAACATGTCCAAGCCATACTGTCTCTGCAGTAATCCAATACCATGTGGTGACCTAATCACCTCAATGCCCAAGAAATATCTGAGCTCCCCCAGATCCTTCATCTCAAACTTCTGTCTTAGCAAGATCTTTACATCAAAGATCTCTGCATCATGGTCCCCCGTAATGATCAAGTCATCTACATAGATGACAACAAGCACAACTCCTCTATCACCATGTCTCACATACAATGAGAAATCTGCATTGGCTACATGAAAGCCAATAGTGACAAGATATTTAGATATCTTGTCAGACCATGCTCTTGGTGCTTGCTTTAAGCCATACAAGGCTTTCTTCAATCTGCAAACATGCTCGGGGTGACCCTCATCCTCATAACAAGGTGGCTGCAACATATACACCTCTTCTTGCAAATCTCCATGCAAGAATGCATTCTTTACATCCATCTGATGTAAAGACCATTGCTTTGACGCAGCCACTGCTATCACAACTCTCACTGTTGCCATCTTGGCAACTGGGCTGAAAGTTTCCTCATAATCAATCCCATATGTCTGCGCATATCCTTTGGCTACCAATCTAGCCTTGTACCTGTTTATGCTTCCATCACTGTTATGTTTAACTTTGTACACCCACTTGCATCCAATGGCTTTCTTGCCTTCAGGCAATTGCACTAAATCCCAAGTTTCATTTCCATATAGTGCATCCATCTCCTCATCCATAGCTTTCTCCCAACACACATTTCCAACAGCCTCATCAATGCATGTGGGCTCAACAACCTGCACAACCTTTGCCATATATGCATAGTGATGTGCCACATAACCATCATATGTAAATCTCTGCACAGGGTTCTTCACTCTCCCTGATCTTCGCAGCTTTTCATTCATGGCTTCCATAGCCTTCTTTACACCAGGTGTTCTCATAGCTGGGATCCCAAGCTCCTCATCAAGGCTCATATCTGAGCCACTAGACTCTCCATCAACATGAGAATGCCCTACAGAAATGTCAGGCATACCAAGGGGCTCAACCACTTTCTCTTTTCCTTTTCGTGATGTACTAATCACATTTGCAGGGCTGGTATTATGACGCAGCCTGCCACTCCATGGTCTATCAACAGACCCACTAGATGAGGACTCTCCTGGTCCACTCAAAGACTGTGATTGCTGACCTGCATTCTGTGCAACCACACTTCCAGTCACATCAGCCCCAACAGCTTCTTTTTCAGCAGCATACCAGCTGCTCATCTCATCAAAGACAACATCCCTGCTCACCCTCAACTCACGTGTAGCAGGGTTATAACACCTGTATCCCTTTTGCTCAAGGGAATATCCAATAAACACACATTTTTCAGCTTTCGGATCCAGCTTAGTTCTCAGCTCATCTGGCACATGCACATATGCAATGCATCCAAAAACTTTCAGATGAGACAAATCTGGTTTTCTGCCAGTAAACTTCTCCTCTGGAGTTACATCATGTATGGCTGCAGTTGGAGTCCTGTTCATGATGTATACTGCTGTAGAAACAGCCTCAGCCCAATAGCAATGCGGCATATTTTTCTCTTCCATCAATGCCCGCGCAATCTCAGCAATGTGCCTGTTTTTCCGCTCAGCAACTCCATTTTGCTGCGGAGTGTATCTGCATGTATACTGTCTCCGAATTCCATTCTTCTTCAAAAATTCAGAGAACTCATTGGAGAAGTATTCTCCCCCTCCATCTGACCTTAGGCACTTGACATATTTTCCTGTTTGCTTTTCCACCAAAACTCTGAAATTCTGAAAGTGAGTGAAAACCTCACTCTTCTCCTTCATGAAATATACCCACACTTTCCTTGTGTGGTCATCAATGAAAGTGACATAGTACCTGCAGCCTCCCATAGACACGGTCTTCGTAGGACCCCATACATCTGAATGCACAACATCTAGTGCATTTCTGCTCACATATCTGTTACGTGGAAACACATGCTTTGTTTGCTTCCCAAATTGGCATGCTTCACATATTTTCTGCATACCTTCCACTTTAAATTTTGGCAGCCCTGTCACAATTCCTTTTGTCTGCATAGACTTCAATCTCTGCACATTTACATGTCCAATTCTTTTATGCCATATGTCTGTGTCTGCAACAACTCCTGAACCATTTGCAAACATCGCAGCACTCATTTCAGGCATGTCTACATTCAACGTAAACATTCTGCCCACTCTGTTGCCTTTTGCAACCAACCTGCACTTGTCTTTAAAGTCTTCGACATAACACCCATCAGGGTTAAACCTAACCTGCAAACCCTGCTCAATCATCTGGCCAACTGAAACCAGATTCTTTGTTATGTTCGGTACATGAAGTACATCTGCAAGGTACTTCACTTTGCCATCCTGCATAGATAATGGCACATCTCCAACGTGGGCAATTGGATGAGCAGTGTCATCCCCTGTTTCCACAAAACCTGGTCTTTCCGGGTTCTTCATCTCCTTGAACCACTCCCCATGACTCGTCATGTGGTTCGAAGCGCCTGAATCCACATACCATACATTATCTTTTTGTGCTGCATCCACATTTTCAGACATGGCATTCACGACATGCTGCATAACAAACAACCTTTCATTGTCCTCATTATTTCTGCTTGAGGATGCATAGTTGTTTTGCTGCACTTTCCCATTTTGCATGTCAGCCTGCTTCTTATAACATTCTGACTGCACATGTCCTGGCTTACCACAATAGTAGCATTCACGTGCATCATTATATTGCCTTTGCCAATTTCCACGGCTTCTTTGACTCCCCCTGCCTCTGAATTTGCCTCTTCCACCTGCGTGTTGTTGTTGTTGTTGATTCTGGGACTGTTGTTGTTGCTGCTGCTGCTGGCCATAATTCTGATTACCTGTTCGGCCACCTCCTTGACCGCGTCCACGGCCTCCTCTACCTCGTCCTCTTCCTGAACTCGTGTAGAAGGCCTGTTGCTCTGAACTGTTTTTGCTTTGTGAAGTCTGTTGGTCTTCACCCAAGCTCTTCTCTTCGATAATCAGCATAGACACCAAATCTGTAAAGTTGGGAATGTTTTCCCGAGTCTGAATAGACGTCTTGTACGCCTTGTATTGTGGCCCGAGACCACGTAGACAGACTTCCACCTTGTCATCATCATCTACTGACACACCAATAGATGCAAGGGATTCCACAATACCCTTTATCTTCAGCGCATAGTCATTCACAGACATGCTCTTTTTCTCCACAGTATGAAGTTCATTCTTCAACTGTATCTTACGAGCCTTGGTATTTGTTTCATAAAGCTTTACCAAGGTGTCCCACGCCTCCTTGGGGGACTTGGCATCCTGAATGTGCCCAATCATGGTGTCCTGTATACTAATGGACAGCCAATACATAACCTTCCTGGCTCCTTGGTTCCAGTCTTTAAACTCTTTTACATCTGCAGCAGTCGGATTTATATCCGGTATCTCCGGTGTCTCTTCATGCTCACCTTCTATGTAGTCCCAATAGCCTTTTCCCATCAGGAAATTAGTCAACCTGAACCTCCAAGCATGGAAGTTATTCTTGTCCAGCTTCTCAGCCACAATCTGTGTTATGCCATCATTAGACATCTTGCCAAACGCACAATTTTACCAGAAACTGCACTCTGGTTTTTCTGCACAAATGCTGTATTTTCTGCACAGCGGTACTGTAGTACTCTCAAATGTCACAACCAGTGACTTCAATGTGCATACATACACCCAATGGCAACTGTAGACCTCTTGCAGCACCCACAGTGTCTGCACAGTCAATCTGTCTTCCTGCAGTTCTTAAAACAGAGTTCTGCAGAGAATCGATGACTTACCCGCAGTGCTCGAAATCGCCTGCTTTCTGAAAAACGGAGGTCCAGACGCGCCCGAAACGCGTTTTCGGCCCGGAAATTGTAGTCCGTAGGACTGTATAGTTGCCCTATAGCTTCACTCCCGCGAAGAAAGCTCCTCAATCGGAGATCGTTTGCCGGTGCCTCCCGTAGAGCTCCCGACAAGGGTGTAGTCACCAACACAATAGGGAAGAGTAGTTGTAGCTCTTACCCTCGTACCGCTTCCTGTGGTTCTCTTGCTTGCAGCTCAGCCCTTAGCACGAACCAGGCTCTGATACCATGAAAAGATGCAGGGGGGAAGAGAGCTTGAGCTCTTGCAAGCACACACACACACTCACAAACCCTAATAGAGAACACACAAGGTGAAAAGCTGAAAATCTTCTTCATCTCTACTCAACACTCAACACACCATATACAAGAATAAGAGTACACACAATATGAAAGGTACTCAACCAATACATACACGGGTTCTCTATAGTGTGAACCCGACTAAATGAGCTGGCGCTATAACTATGCCAGTCTCTAGAATGGCTGTCCCACAGCCTGTCATCCCACTGGCCGCATATCACCCAAGATCTCACCAACCATGCCAGTGGTGTAAGTGCGGGGCCTATCCCCCAGGCGGGTCATCAGTGTCCACCGCCTCACTAGAGCTCGATATCTCAACAGTATAGAATTTTTATACCAAAGTATGCTCTCATAGCTTCCCCCCTAACTAATCTTCTCATGAAGAATACCCCATTTCAATGGTCTACTAGGTGCCAGAGTGCTTTTGATAAGCTAAAGACCGCCTTGGTAACCAATCCCGTTCTGAAGTTGCCAGATTTCTCTCTACCCTTTGAGGTAGTAAATAACTAATTAGGCGATTGAATGTAGCTGGGGCATTTGTCAATCCAAACGGCATGACAGTGAATTCATAATGCCCATACCTAGTATTGATGGCTATCTTCAGGATATCTTGCTCATATATCCTGATCTGATAATACCCTGATTTGAGATCTATCTTTGTGAAGATCTGGGCTCCACTTAGCCTGTCCAGAAGCTCATCAATTTAGGATACTTATTCTTAACTGTCAGCTGATTGAGACCTCTGTAGTCCACACAGAGTCTTAGCGTTCCATCTTTCTTTTTTTGAAAGAGAACTGGCGCACCCCAAGGTGAAACACTAGGTCTTACAAACCCTTGTTCTAATAGCTATCTAAGCTGTTCCTTGAGTTTGATGGCTTCAGGAACTGGCATTTTGTACGTGCGCAGGGCTACTGAGACTGAGATCTAGGGGTCAATTCTATCACATGATCTACTTCCCGAATTGGAGGCATCTCTGTTAATTCTGTTGGGAATAAATCATCATAAATCACTTAACTATTCAGGTTCTTTAGCTTTTAACTTTGAGTCTACTGGATTCATTTTGACAACATAAATGAGCTGCTTCTTTCTAAGTCCTTTTAGTAACTTAGAAGCTTTTACTAATTGTAGAGTTGGGGATCCTGAAATTTTGGCTCCTTGAACTTTGCTTTTGTGAAGGTCACGGAAGGAAATGGTTCCATTATGACACTGAATGCTAGCTTGATTTTTGTGGAGCTAATCCATTCCAAGGATCCTGTCAAAAAATCCCAAAGGTATATCTCTGAACTGATAGTCAATTAAATTCCCATCTAGATTGAATTGAATATGATCTGTCTCAAGGTGAGTGAAAAGAATCTTCCCACTGGCCAATTCAACTTGCATAGGTTTCCCTGATTTCTATTCTAAGACTAGCTTACGCAAGCATCATGGGGAAATGAAAGAATGAGTACTGCCTGAATCAATAAAAAGCTTAAAAGACTTACCATGATACTCAGTTGGAGTATGGATGACGCTGAGAATTGACGATTTGGCCCTTGGTTTTCAATTGCAACATAAATCTATCCTCTTCCACTACCTCTGCTATTGTGACTGCTCTGGCTGCTGCAGTCTGAGGCGGAACTCTTTCTCTTTGGTTGCCCCAGTTCTGGGAAGGAGTTCTGAGGCTACTCTGGACAGAGGTAGATGGCTAAGCTAGAGTTCTCTTGGGATTTCCTTGATTTTGACGAGATGTGGACCCTGATTAGGAAGGGGCTGGTCTCTGCATTCTCGGTCCTTGACTTCCCTTTCCTCTTGACATGGCAGGAGTCGGGCAGTCTTTCAGCTAGTGATGACCAAAACCCTGGCATCCAAAACACCGGTTCTCACTTATGAGCTCATCCCTCTGAATCCTTGAAAGAGGTGGGGCTCCTGAGAATGTGTTCTGTGTGGGAAGGGTCTTCCTTCACTTTTGAATCTCTCGGTATTTTGATTCTGATTTGGGCCTTGCTACCTCTTTATGGGGGTGGAAAGTTTGAAGTACTTGCTGGGGTTTGAAATCTTTTAAAATTAGAGGGTGCAGGCTTTGGTGGGACCTTAACTACAAAGGCTTTGGCAAAGTCCTTTTCCATTCTTACTGCTTCGGCCATTGAGACAGGTTTGGCATTCTTTACTAAGGTGTCCAATGGCTCGTTCATTCCTCGAATGAACCTGGCCACTGCTCTTCATCCAATTGTGGAGAATATTTGAGGAGAAGGGCAAAATCTTGATGGTACTCTTCAATTGTCCGCCGGCTATCCTGGTTTAGTTCCAAGAATTCATTCATTTTAGTTTCAAGGAATCTCGGAGGACAAAACCTCTTTCTCAGGTAAGCTTTAAGATCGATCCAGGTCTGGGTATTCCGATCGAGACAGTTAGTCTTGCAGTGATTCCTCCAAGCGACCCTGGCCGTTTTCAAAATCTTTAATGTGGCGAGAGCCATCTTGCTTCTCTCATTGTAGCCAGCTACATCAAAGTATTCTTCCATAGCCTCAATCCACTTTTCCACTACTTCACCTAACTGCTCCCCTTCACCCTTAAAGGGACCAGGTTGGGATCTGTGCAGGGCTTTTCGAACATCCGGATCTAACTCTTCATCACATCGGTTAGAGGATTCGGTTGCCTTGCATGGGCCGCGCGCCTCATAATTCTGACAAAATGAGATTTTCATCAACTTAACTTTGACAACAGATTTATGATTATTTAATTTTGTGTGCGATTTATTCTTTAAACAGATAATTATTTCATCATACTTTATGAAACAAGATTTACTCTGATAATTTCACTAACCATATTCACAATCATGACTAAAGTTTCCCTGGCATCTTGACTCTCTCTGCCTTGACTCTTTGGCACATCAAGCATTTCCGCACATGATCAAGTACATCCTTTTTGAGTCCTGGCCAGAAGAAGCTTTTCTTCATAGACATATAGGTTTTTATAAACCCTAGATGTCCAGCTATCAGGCTATCATGGGCTTCTCTCAGAATTCTTCCCTTTATTCCCTCATCATTGGGGATACATAGTCGATTATTATAATACATGCATCCTTCATCCAATTTGTACCCATTTGTACCCAAGACTCGACTCATTTCCTAAGGAGTCTTGCTTTCCTGCATCAGAAGGGTATAAAGGGCAAAGAATTTATCCTGCATGATTTTCTCCTTTGCTTCATTGATCAATGGATTTGACACCACTGTAATTGCAATCAAGGAGGATTTTCTACTGAGCGCATCTGCAACCACATTTTCTTTCACCAACCGATACTGCAGGGTCTGCATCCATATCCTTTGACACATGTTGAGATCCCTTTGGGTGAAGATCCACTTTAAACTTTGATGATCTGTCTCATCAAGGTGAACCTTTGTCCCAAAAGATAATGTCTCCACAACTTTAGAGCATACACTACTAAGAGTAACTCCAAGTCATGGACGTCATAATTCCTCTCATGTGTTCTAAGTTTTTTGGATTCATAGGCCACTGCATGACCTTCCTGCATTAGAGCACCGCCTAAGGCAAATCCACTAGCATTAGTAACTACCTCAAAGGGTTTGGTAAAATTTGGCAATTTAAGAACAGGGTTGGTTACTAAGGCTGTCAAAGGCACTCTAACACATTGCAGTCCACACTAAAAAAGTGTACTTGTCTTGAGAAGGTTAGTTAAAGGGGACACTATCTGAGCATACTTAGGTATAAAGATCCTATACCATCTGGTTAACCCTAGGAATCCTCTGACTTCCTTTACTAACTTGGGTTTTGGCCATTCTATGACTGCTTGGATCTTTGTGGGGTCAGGAGAAATCCCATCCTTTGACACTATGAATCCCAAGTATTCCACCTGGTCAACAGAGAAAGAACATTTGCTCTTCTTTGCAAAGAGTTGGTGTTTCCTTAGGATTTCCAGGACCTTGCGCACATGATCTTCATGGTTTGCAGCATTCTTTGAGTATACTAAGATATCGTCAAAGAAGACAAGAACAAAATCATCCAAGTATTCTCTGAGAATATCCTACATAAGACGACTGAATGTCGTCGGGGCATTAGTCAACCCAAACAGCATGACTGTGAGCTCATAATGCCCATAGCGAGTATTGAATGCTGTCTTTGGGATGTCCTACTCCTTGATTCTGATCTGGTAGTACCCGGATTTGAGATCTATCTTTGTGAACATTTGGGTCCCACTTAACCGATCCAAAAGTTCATCAATCCTAGGAATAGGATACTTATTCTTAATTGTTAATTGATTCAATCCTCTGTAGTCAATACAGAGTCTTAGCGTTCCATCTTTCTTCTTTTGAAAGAGAATGGGCACACCCTAAGGTGAGACACTGGGTCTAACGAATCCCTGCTCTAATAGCTGTCTTAACTGTTCCTTAAGTTCTATGGCCTCAAGGACTGGCATTTTGTATGCACGTTGGGCTACTGGGCTGAGCTCCGGGGGTTAATTCGATCTCATGATCTACTTCACGAGACGGAGGCATCTGAGTCAGCTCTTCAGGAGAAAGACATCTGCATACTCACTTAACCACTTTGGTTCTTTAGCCTTGCATTTTATGTCTACCGGATTCATTTTAACGATATACACAGCTTGCCTCTTTCTAAGCCCTTTTAATAATTTGGAAGCCTTGACTAATTGTAGCACTGGGGATCCGAAAATTCCAATTCCTTGAACTTTATTCCCGAGAAGGTCAAGGAAAGAGATGGTTCCTTTGTGACAATGAATGTCAGCCCCCCTGATTCTTTTAGAGCCAATCCACTCCAAGGATTCCATCATATAATCCCAGGGGGGTAGGACTTTGAACTAGCACTCTGTTACGTTCCCATCTAGGCTAAACTGATAAGGTTAGTCTCAAGGTGAGTGAAAAGAATCTTTCCACTGGCTAATTCCACTTGCATAGGTTTCCCTGATTTTTGATTTAGGACTAATTTACGCAGACATCCTGGGAAATAAAAGAATTAGTACTGCCTCTGTAAGATTCCTCCCCCAGCCCCTCAAGATGTCCAATCTCTCCCCCTGTATCATTCCCCTTGTTAGAATATTAACAGATCTTGTTTCTACCTATTTTGGCTTAGAGAGAGAAAATATTATAGAGAGAGATTATTCAATTTTTGATGTAAGATTCCTCCCCCAGCCCCTCAAGATGTTCAATCTCTCCCCCCAGCCCCTCAAGATGTTCAATCTCTCCCCCTGTAATCATTCCCCTTGTGAGAATATTAACAGATCTTGTTTCTACCTATTTTGGCTTAGGGAGAGAAAATATTCTAGAGAGAGATTATTCAATTTTTAGATATTTTTGGATGGAAAAATATCTCTTCTTATTAAAATAAATTCCCCCAAAACAGTTCAAAAAGGATTTCAAAAGGTGCATTAGAAATAAATTATAATCTGTTCAAAAGGCCTTAGCCTAAGGGTCCAGATTTTTTGAAAATTTTAGATTAACGTTCTGAGGGGCCAATTAGATTAATCCAATTGTAGGAAGGAGATAAATTGAAGAAATAAAGAAAATCCCCCCAAAAAATGAGTAAATATCATATAAGATGAAGAGTTGACTAAGGACAAGGTTATTAGTTAAAAAAGAAGAGATATTTACAGGAAATGATGCATTTTTGACACCTCAGTGTGGGGGAATTTCCCTCATGAAGGAGGTGCCTATTTTACATGTGTGGATGAGTTTTAAACTCACAAATAATGAGATATTTTCATCTCTCCTCTATCCTGTTTCAACTAAAACCAAAAAGTAAGCTAAACTGACCTAAAAATGGTCAAAAAGTGACCAAATTGATCTGGAAAATTGCTGTGAGATCCCTGTCCCCACCGCGCAACGAATTTAGGGGTGCAAGTAGCGGAAGTAGCACTTCTTGTGCGGGGCAGGGTCCCACAGTCGGGGCCTCGCCCAACAGATAACCGGACAAGAGACTAATCCATCGGTTCTTCCAAAACTGAACCCACAAAAACTTTCCTTGCCCAGAAAGCACGGGCGATTCGTCCAGGATAACTTTTCTCTAACGTAGTCAAAAGCCTTAACTAACTGAATTGATTTGAACAAACCCGTAAGTCCCATAGTCAGATCAGGGAAAATATTGCACTTGGATCATAGAGACCAACGCTTTTTTCCTCATTGAAATTTAGGGATCCATCAGTTTAGCCTAACCCCATCTAGTCCCATGGGTTAGCCAACCGCCCAACCACTATAGTGATGGAATCCAATTAGGAATTTGTTTAGGTTTTGTCCCGGGTACCAGGGAAAAGAGTTTCCAGGCCCCTTAGCTAGATATTCATGCAAACTTAAACTAGTCACACCACTTACACACCCAATATAAAATTACCTTTTTCATCACAGAATCAGCTATCTTTAAAAACAATCATTTAATGAAACCATGGTGTCACTGATCATAATCCTCAAAATCTTTGGTTAAATCCTTATTTCCAATCATTCCCTCATCGGTGTACCGATGGCATCATTGGCAACCAGAACACTCACCACCTGTCCACTCAGGGGCCTTTTCGATAGTTCCTAGCTTATAGTAACTGGAAATATATTCACATATCAAAATGGAATCTCCGTTGAAGATCAGCAAGATCAACCAAAACGGATCCATATAAAAGAGCCATGGACTCATCCGTTGAGGACCAGCAAGGTCAATCAACCAGATCCATGCCCGAATTCAGAAAACAACTCTTACTCCTTATTCATATATCTTCCCTGACGTACTTGTGGGTATCTTCGGCGACCCAGAGCCCGAGCACCGTATGGTCAGCACCCTCTAGGATCCTTTGTAGGTCACCTAGCGCGTCACTCATAGGCCGCTTCCTTGGTCCCTCATCCACCGTACCACGGAAGCTCACCATTTAAATCGAACCGAGGCTGGTCAAGACCTTGGGCTGCTGACCTTGCTATGTGAGGCGTCCTCCGTTGACTCTCTGTCTCAGCTGTTGCAACTTTATCAGCTAGGCCTCCACGACCTCATTCACAAGACGGTCAAAATGCTTCCCCAGCATTCTTGACATAAAATAGTCATTTAAAAACAAGTCATAAATACAATTTCTATAATGAACTCTTGTCTTTCCACATTAATCAACTTTACTTAATCCACATTCATTTCATATAAATTCCCATTCTCATCCAATCCAATCATTTTTCATCTCATCACTTCTTTCCTCAATTATCCTCATCAGATGTCATTCACTCGCATTTACCCATATCCACTCGCATTTATCCATATCCACATCTGATCTCATCAGATGTCATCCACTCGCATTTACCCATATCCACATCTCATCACATCACATTCATTCACATCTCATCCATTCAGACCACATCACATTCACTCACGTCACATCTCATTCAGACATCTCATTCAGACAACATCACATTCACTCACATCACATCTTATACATCACATTCACTCACATCACATCTTATTCAGACCACATCACATTCATTCACAACACATCTCATTCAGACCACATCACATTCATTCATATCTATCCCGATTCACATGACATCACATCCATTCACATCCCATACCATTCATTCTCATCCTGATTCACATGCCATAACATTCATTCACATCCCTTATCATTCATTCACATCCCAATTCACAGGCTATCACAGGCTATCACATCCCTTATCATTCATTCACATCCTGACTCACATGCCATCACATTCATTCATGTCCTATATCATTCATTCACATCCCTTATCATTCATATCTATCCAATTTACATCACATCTCATTGCCTCTATTCTTGTTCATATTCATCACATTCACATCCACATATATTCTTCCACATACATCCACATCCATACTTATCACATACACACTTATCACATACACATCCACATCTATCCTTTCACCTACATCTACATCCATCCTTTCACATACATACATCCACATCCATTCACATACATCCACTTCAATTCTTCACATACATCCACTTCAATTCTTCACATACATCCACATCCATCCTTTCACATACATCCACATCCATCTTATATCCTTCATTTACATCATGATTCACATGACATCTCATCAATTCTATTCACATCTTATCTATCCATCCATTCATTCACATTCATCTGATTCACATCACATCTATCCATCCATTCATTCACATTTATCTGATTCACATCACATCTATCCATCCATTCATTCTTTTATAAAAATCAACTTCAGTAGGAATAACACTTTTATAAAAATCCTTTTATACATCTATTTATGCATAAATTAAATTTTAAGGAAAATAACACTTTCAAAATAAAAATAAATCCTTTATGCATCTTTCTATGCATAAAATAAAATTTAATGAGAATGACTCTTTTGAAAATAAATTCCTTTATGCATCTTTCTATGCATAAAATCAAAATTAATGAGAATAACTCTTTTGAAATAAAAATAAATTCCTTTATGCATCTTTATATGCATAAAATAAAAATTAATGAGAATAACTCTTTTGAAATAAAAATAAATTCCTTTATGCATCTTTCTATGCATAAAATAAAAATTAATGAGAATAACACTTTTGAAATAAAAATAAATTCCTTTATGCGTCTTTCTATGCATAAAATCAAAATTAAAGAGAATAACTCTTTTGAAATATAAATAAATTCCTTTATGCATCTTTCTGTGCAGAAAATCAAAATTAATGAGAATAACACTTTTGGAATAAAAATAAATTCTTTATGCATCTTTCTATGCATAAAATCAATTTTGATGAAAGTAATACTTTTATAATTAAAAAAATCTTTTATGCTTCACTTTATGCATAAAAATCAATATTGGTGAAAGTTACACTTTTATAATAAAAAAATTCTTTTATGCATCACTTCATGCATAAAAATTAATATTGGTGAAAGTAACACTTTTATAATAAAAATATGTCCAATATGCATCTTTCTATGCATAGAAATCAATTCTAATGAAAATAACGCTTTTATAATAAAAAAATTTCCAATATGCATAGAATGAAAATAACACTTTTAGAATACACAAATGGAGGTGATTACTCTTTTTGAATAACATAAATATAAAACTTATTTCCACAAAATTTAAGAAAATTTTACCATAACCTCCTTTGTATGGTTGACCATTTTTCAATTTTTACATTCTAAATCTACTTAGAATTTTCCCCAAGATGAATTTAGTACTCTAATTTAAGCAATTCCCAATTTTTTAAAGAAAGTTTAACTCTATTATTTGATTACACATCTTGGATAAAGAAGGGCTGAATTCAATGAAGAGAAGGGGGAAGCCTTTCCATCAAGGCATAACATCCAATTTTAATTTAAAGGAAGCAAGAAATCATAAAACCATAGAATAGAATTAGAAAAAAGTAGAATTTCTAACTTACATGGAGTTTTTTGAGATATCCTTTGGCTTGAGGGATTGAGGGATCAAGAGTGGCCACCAATTCTTTGTAGAGGAAATAGTAAAAAACAAGTGAATTATTAATGAATTCAATGTTTTTGGCTCTGGGGTGGTGGAGTAGAGTAACAATGCATGAAACACTATTAAGCTTTTACAAAGGGGGAGGCTTCTATTTATAGGAAAAAGTGAGCCTCTAACCAAGCAAACTGATTCTAGAATTTTCCAGAGTAGTTTGGTCACTTTTTGACCATTTTTAGGTCAGTTTAGCTTTCTTTTTGGTTCTAGTTGAAACAGGAGAGAGGAGAGATGAAAATATCTCATTATTTGTGAGTTTAAAACTCATCCACACATGTGAAATAGGTGCCTCCTGCATGAGGGGAATTCCCCCACACTGAGGTGTCAAAAATGCATCATTTCCTCTAAATATCTCTTCTTTTTTAACTAATAACCTTGTCCTTAGTCAACTCTTCATCTTATGTGAGTATTTGCTCATTTTTTGGGGGGATTTTTTTTATTTCTTCAATTTATCTCCTCCCTAGATTTGGATTAATCTAATTGGCCCCTCAGAACCTTAATCTAAAATTTTCAGAAAATTTGGATCCTTAGGCTAAGGCCTTTTGAACAAATTATAATTTATTTCTAATGCACCTTCTGAAATCCTTTTTGATCTTCTATTTTGGGGGAATTTATTTTAATAAGAAGAGATATTTTTTTCATCCAAAAATATCTAAAAATTGAATAACCTATCTCTAGAATATTTTCTCTCTCTAAGCCAAAATAGGTAGAAACAAGATCGGTTAATATTCTGACAAGGGGAATGATTATAGGGGGGAGAGATTAGACATCTTGAGGGGTTGGGGGAGGAATCTTACATCCTACCCCATTTAAAAAACGTGAGATGTCCTCATCTCGTAGGTGGAGTATGATCTCTTTCATCATCTTCTTCTTCTTCAATCACTTCCAGCGTTATTGCCTTGGAAGTGGACGGCCAATTTGGGAACAACTCTCTCTGACTTTCCCTATTTTGAGGCAGAGGTCTTGCATTACTTTGGTTTGAAACTGTGGGTTGGATAGAGGGTCTACCTTTGGGATTTCCATGATTTTGGCAGATAGAAACCTAATTACTCTGGAAGGAAGGTGCTGGAGTCTGGAATCTTGATCCCTGATTTCCCTGCCGCCCTGAAAACCTTGATCCAAAAGGAGTTGGACAATCCATACTGTGATGTCCAAGTCCTTGACAGTTATAGCATTTCACTCCCTTATGCAAGGGTGGAACTTCTATAGTTGAATTCCAAGAGATTGAGTTTCGAGAAAAGGACATTTCTTTCATTCTAGAATTTCCCATATCCTGGGCTTGAACCTGATATATTTTAGGCGGTGGAAGGTTGGAATCACCTTTTGGAACTAAAAACCTTTTGAAAGGTGATGGTGTTGGTTTTGGTGGGACCTTGACATCAAAGGCCTCGGAGAAATCCTTTGCCATCTGCACTGCTTCGGCCATGGAAACTGGCTTGGCGTTCTTCACCAAACTATTCAAAGGTTCGTTCAGTCCCCCGAATGAACCTGGCCATCAGCTATTCTTCAGTCAAGTGGTGGTGAGTATTTGAGGAGGAGAGCGAACGCTTGGTGATATACTTCAATAGTTATGCTCCCCTGGGTTAACTCTAAGAATTCGTTCATCTTTGTTTCCAAAAAGCCGGGAGGACAGAATCTCGTCCTTAGGTAAATTTTGAGATCATTCCATGTTTGGGTATTCTGATCTAGACGGTTTGTCTCGCAGTGGTTTCTCCATGACACTCTAGCTGTTTCTACTATCTTTAGCCTTGCAAGAGCCATTTTGCTCTTCTCATTGTACTCGATGACATCAAAGTACTCGTCCATTGCTTCGATCCACTTCTCCACCACAGCCTCGCCCAAGTTTTCCCCTTCACTCTTGAAAGGTCCAGGTTGCGAACTATGAAGAGTTTTACAAACATCCAAGTCAAGCTCTTCCTCATCAAGTTGGGGGTTATCATTTCTACCACAATGACCTCGATCCAAGTTCCTATCAATATGAAACATCTTGTTAAGTCCCTTTATTTATGATTCAATTCCGATTTTTGATTCATCTGATTCTGGGGTTCTTTAGATAGGTCGGCTCCCCACACAATCGTGGGATAAAGATACTCGCATTATCAGATAACAATTCATTCAGAACATATCATTCATATCTTTAACATAATAATGGTCTATTAGACCAAAATTTCCATCTGAACAGTACTCCATGGGGGATTTCAATTTTGTAGATTTTTAATTTGCCATCCCTTAACTTGATCCACTGGGTCGAGTTGACAGTAGCAATCTGTCAGCACAATCCATCAATCTCATAGTGATTTACTGAAGTCATTATCATCATTCCAGTTATTACGAACATCAACACAGGGACTCGTCCCATTTATCCTCATTGTGGTTTTGCTCACTTTATCGCTTTTCAACCAAAAATTCAGGAGTCATCATTTTTCAATCAGAATCCAATTCAACTCATTAGTTCTCAACCAAAATTTTAAAATCATATCAACCACATTCAAATTCATCATCTGGATAGCATTTTAGCTTATAATTTCAAGATCTTAGATTTACTTGCCAGTAAAGAGCTGCAGTTATACCCTCAGTATATACAGGTAGTCACGGTCCTTGGAACTATAAGGTAAATACCATCATGTCTAGGCCTCAAGCAAGTCAGGGATTCCATACAATTGCAGTACTTCTATCTGAAGACCCAATTATCAAATTAGGAATTTCATTCTGAATATTAATTTAAATGATTTTCATCACACAATTCCAACCTTTTATTGCTACTTCATAAATTTATAACATTCTTGGCTTCTCGGTTGATCCACTTTAGCCAAATGGCTTTGATACCAGCTGTGAGATCCCTGTCCCCACCACGCAACGAATTCAGGGATGCTAGCAGCACTTCTTGCAGGGTCCCACACTCAGGGCCTCGCCCCACAGATAACCGGAGAAGAGACTTATCCATCGGTTCTTCCAAAACCGAGAACCCGAAAAAACTTTCCTTGCCCGAAAAGCACGGGCGATTCCTCCATGATAACTTTTCTCTAACGTAGTCAAAATCCTTAACTAACTGAACTAATCTGAACAAACCCGTAAGTCCCATAGTCAGATCAAGGAAAAGATTGCACTTGGATCATAGAGACCAACGCTTTTTTCCTCACTGAGAGGCACAGCCGCCCCGTTGATTCTTTTCCATAGAACAATTTTTGTCTGGCATTTACTTCATCTATCATACCATAACAGAATTGAGTCTCAATTTAGGGATCCATCAGTCCAGCCTAACCCCATCCACTCATGGGTTAGCCAACCACCCAACCAGTGTAGTGAAGGTATCCAATTAGGAATTTGGTTAGGTTTTGTCCCAGGTACTAGGGAAAAGAGTTCCCAGGTCCCCTAGCCGGATATTCATGCAAACTTAAACAAGTCACACCACTTACACACCCAATATGAAATTACCTTTTTCATCACAGAATCAGCTATCTTTAAAAACAATCATTTAATGAAACCATGGTGTCACTGATCATAATCCTCAAAATCTTTGGTTAAATCCTTATTTCCAATCATTCCCTCATCGGTGTACCTATGGCATCATTGGCAACCAGAATGCTCACCACCTGTCCACTCAGGGGCCTTTTCGATAGTTCCTAGCTCATAAGTAACTGAAAATATATTCACATATCAAAATGGAATCTTTGTTGAAGATCAGCAAGATCAACCAACGGATCCATATAAAAGACCCATGGACTCATCCGTTTTGAGGACCAGCAAGGTCAATCAACCAGATCCATGCCCAAATTCAGAAAACAACTCTTACTCCTTATTCATATATCTTCCTTGATGTACTTGTGGGTATTTTCGGCAACCCAGAGCCCGAGCACCGTATGGTCAGCACCCTTTGTAGGTCACCTAGCACTTCACTCATAGGCCACTTCCTTGGTCCCTCATCCACCGTACTGGAAGCTCACCAGCCGAGGAGACTGGTCAAGACCTCGGCTGACCTTGCTACGCGAGACGTCCTCCGTTCACTCTTCGTCACAGCTATTGCAACTTTATCAGCTAGGTCTCCACGACCTCATTCACAAGACGGTCAAAATGCTTCCCCAGCATTCTTAACATAAAATAGTCATTTAAAAACAGGTCCTAAATATAATTTTTATAACAAACTCTCGTCTTTCCACATTAATCAACATTACTTAATCCACATTCATTTCATATAAATTCCCATTCTCATCCAATCACATCATTTTTTATCTCATCACTTCTTTCCTGAATTATCCTCATCAGATGTCATCCCATATCCACATCTCATCACATCACATTCAGTCACACTCATCCATTTAGACCACATCACATTCACTCATATCACATCTCATTCAGACCACATCACATCTCATTCAGACCACATCACATTCACTCACGTCACATCTCATTCAGACCACATCACATTCACTCACATCACATTTTATTAAGACCACATCACATTCACTCACATCACATCTTATTCAGACCACATCACATCTTATTCAGACCACATCACATTCATTCACAACACATCTCATTTAGACCACATCACATTCATTCACAACACATCTCATTCAGACCACATCACATTCATTCACATCTATCGTGATTCACATGACACCACATCCATTCACATCCCATACCATTCATTCTCATCCCGATTCACATGCCATCACATTCATTCACATCCCTTATCATTCATTCACATCATCCCGATTCACAGGCTATCACATTCATTCACATCCCTTATCATTCATTCACATCCTGGCTCACATGCCATCACATTTATTCACATCCCATATCATTCATTCACATCCCTTATCATTCATATCTATCCAATTTACATCACATCTCATCGCCTCTATTCTCGTTCATATTCATCACATTCACATTCACATCCACATATATTCTTCCACATACATCCACATCCATACTTATCACATACACATCCACATCTATCCTTTCACCTATATCTACATCCATCCTTTCACATACATACATCCACATCCATTCTTTCACATACATCCACTTAAATTCTTCACATACATCCACATCCATCCTTTCACATACATCCACATCCATCCTATATCCTTCATTTACATCCTGATTCACATGACATCTCATCACTTCTATTCACATCACATCTATCCATCCATTCATTCACATTTATCTGATTCACATCACATCTATCCATCCATTCATTCACATTTATCTGATTCACATCACATCTATCCATCCATTCATTCTTTTATAAAATCAACTTCAGTGGGAATAACACTTTTATAAAAATCCTTTTATACATCTATTTATGCATAAATTTAATTCTAAGAAAAATAACACTTTCGAAATAAAAAAATCCTTTATGCATAAAATAAAATTTAATGAGAATGACTCTTTTGAAATAAAAATAAATTCCTTTATGCATCTTTCTATGCATAAAATCAAAATTAATGAGAATAACTCTTTCGAAATAAAAATAAATTCCTTTATGCATCTTTCTATGCATAAAATCAAAATTAATGAGAATAACACTTTCGAAATAAAACTAAATTTGTTTATGCATCTTTCTATGCATAAAATCAAAATTAATGAGAATAACTCTTTTGAAATAAAAATAAATTCCTTTATGCATCTTTCTATGCATAAAATCAAAATTAATGAGAATAACACTTTTGGAATAAAAATAAATTCTTTATGCATCTTTCTATGCATAAAATCAATTTTGATGAAAGTAATATTTTTATAATAAAAAAAATTCTTTTATGCATCACTTTATGCATAAAAATCAATATTGGTGAAAGTTACACTTTTATAATAAAAAAATTCTTTTATGCATCACTTTTTGCATAAAAATTAATATTGGGATGAAAGTAAGACTTTTATAATAAAAATATGTCTAATATGCATCTTTCTATGCATAGAAATTAATTCTAATGAGAATAATTAGTCTAGAAGTAGGGGGAGGCAAAGAGGCTGAGGTGGTTGGCAAAGAAATCAGAATGCAAATAGCATAGAGTGCTATTATTGTGGAAAATCAGGGCACATGTCAAAGGAGTGCTATAAAAAGAAGAATGACATTAAAAGTGAAAAGTTACAGCAAGGCAACTATATATCATCTGGGAGGTGATGACATAAGTGAGCAGTTGTTTGTGATGCAACACATGCTTAGTTCCATAACATGAGGTGATGTATCAGGATCTCAAGATACATGGTATGTGGATTCTGGCACCTCTAACCACATGACCAGTCATGCTGAGTGATTTAGAGACATGTAAAAAATGGAAATACCAAGCTATGTAGAAACAGGTAATGATATTGCGCATCCCATTGTGCATGTTGGTAAAGGTCCATTGTCTATATAGGATGGCAAAATGAAGTACTTATTAGTAGATATACTTGTTAAAATGCAAGCATGAGTGGGCTATGGTGGATCAAATGCTAGAATCAACATCATTAACAAAGAGATTAGATAATAATTAAGACATGATTAGTGAGCAATTAATTGATAGCTTAATGTAGGCATGGATAATCAAAAACCAGCAAATTCTCATTAGGCCAATGCCTCAATTTATAGAGTTTACATCCAAGCATCCAATCCCACTGATTTCTCCTTGATTCAGTCCACCTCTTTTGCTTGATTCTCTCCACCTCTCCTTGAATATCTCCACACCTCCTAAATCTCCTCATGCTACCCTTTATTCTCTCCAAGTAGATACTTCTCACCTTTTCACAGGTTCTCTCACATTTACAGATTCTCTTTTTACAGCCTCTGTCCCCGCACACACCCTATTCACTTGTATATTTCAACACCTCCCCTCAAGTGAATACTGCTAGCACACCTGGACCCTATACCAAGTTTCCCTCTTACTTGATAGTCTGTGACCAGTGCCTCAAGTCTCTAAACTCATAGTCCTTGACACACACACTCTCTCTCTCTCTATGTGTCCAAGGCTACTACAAGTTCCCATGACCTTGACTAAAGTGCTCACACATACATCTACCACATGGCCTACATCATCGGTGGCTTAGAGGTGGTTTTACTCTGTTGGGATAGGTTACATTGGGTTGTGGGGTTTCTCTCACTCTCTCTCTCAAAAAAGATGATCTGACTGCACTTCCTTAAGGAGCCTCCATGAAGATTGCCAATGTCGTTCCTTCTCCACTGGGTTTGCTGTAGCAGTCTCTTGCGATGTAACCTGGCTTTCCATAGTTGTGGCAAGTGAAGGTCCTTCCTCCTACTCTGCCTCTTCCTTGTCCTCGTCGTCCTCGAGAGAATCCTCCTCAGGTGAAGAATGCTTTTTCCTCTCCAGTCGTTGAGTCCAGCCATTTCTTCTCTTTGCCTCTGGTCTCTTGCTCTAGTAGAGCTCCTTCTATCTCGTGTAGCTTTAATTCAGGTACATTCTTTAGTGTTGCTACAATGTTTTCATATTCACCTTTGTCCACACTCTTCAGAAGCACTGCTAGTGCCTCATCATCTTCTACCTTTTTGCCAATAGCTACCAGTTGTTGCTTAATGCTTTTATATCTGTTCAAGTGTGTGATTAAAGGTTCACTTTCCTTCATATCCAGTTTGTAGAATTTCATTAATAGATTTATCTTTGAATTTTTAGCTTGTGTCTCAAATAATTTATTGAGTTCATCCCATGAATCTTTTGCCCATTGTATCCCTGTGATGTGATGAATGATTTCATCATTTAAACTAAGTGAGATAAGTCCCAATGCCTTTTCATTCCTGCTCTTCCACTCATTCTCCCCTCTCACCTTTGGGCACTCATCTCTTCCCTCAACTATCCCCCACAAATTTTTCCTCATGAGCAGATACATGGTTTTTGTCTGCCATGTGTAAAACTGCTCCCCATTAAATTTGGCTATCTCTTGTGCCGTACTCATGATTATGTGAAGGGGGTCTTACCTCTTGATCCAATTTCAAGATTCAAGGGTAGTGTCTACCCTTTTACAACTCAATCTGGTGTTTAGGTGATGATTAAGACAGATTTATCAGCATAAAATTACCAGAAATTACATTAAACCAAGGTAAACAAATCTGTACAGGATGGTTGGAGTATCAAACCATCTCCGAATTACAATGTGAAGTTATAGGGATCTGTATTAGATACCTGATGGTTAATTTGAACCCTCAATTGTACCAAAATATAGTGATTAGTACTGATTAATTCACTGATTGGCAAATTAATCCTCTATTTGTGCAGAAAACAGAGTATGCGGGGAGCCCAGATCTGAGGCCTTAGAGTTCAAATGAGCTCAAATCCTTTCAAGGCCATCAATAGCAATTAGTATAGTAGAGGATTAAGCCAAGAAACACAAGATTTGAGCAAACATTGAATGCTTAATCTCTATTTTACCAAAGTCACCGCAGATTTGATGAAGAGCTTGGATCTCACTGTAGACTTGATCAAATCAAAAACTATCTTCATCACCAGCTTGTAGAGCACCCTTGAAAACCCCTAGGGCTAAGAGAAATTAGATCCATTTCATCTGGTACAGAGGAATTAGATCCATTTCATCTGGTACAGAAGAAATCTCAGTTTTGATTCAAAAAAGTGGTGCCTGCAAAATCGCAAATTTCTGCAGCTTCAGTAGGCGGTTTTGCGATTCGTCTTCACTGGCTTATGCGTGGGGATCATAGCTATATGTGGCTAGAAGCATTGTGCCTAATGTTGAGGATGCAGGGAGATCAAGCCCCTCCACCAGCTGGGGGTGCAGATAATAGTTGAAAAAAGCTTAATCATGATTAGCAAGATAATCTATTGCCCACAATTTCCTAGTGTGGTCATTAATGAATGTAACATAATACCTGCAACCTGTAATTGTTGCAGTCTTGGTGGTCCCCCTACATCTGAATGTATGACATCTAATAGCCTTGCATTGACATCCTTTTCATATGGGAAAGCATGTTTGGCCTACTTACCAAGCTGGCATGCTTCACATACGTTATATGTATACCATCAACCTTAAACTTTTGCAAACCTATAATAATATTTTGGGCTTGCATAGACTTCAGCCGCCGCTGTACATTTACATGACCAATGCGCTTGTGCCATATGTCAATATCTGCACAATCACACTTGTTCCATGCGCAAACATGGCTGCCTATGATTTCTGTCACTGATTTTTAGAGTCTTCCACAAAACATCCTTGAGGATTAAACCTCACTTGTAGACCGTGGTCAACCGTCTCTCCAATAGAAACCAGGCTCTTTGAAATATTTGGAACATGAAGTATTGTTGAAATATACAAGTGAATAGGGTGTGTACGGGAACAAGCCCTTGGAAAGAGGTTGTAAAAGAGAATCTGTAAATGTGAGAGAACCTATGAAAAGGTGAGAAGTATCTACTGGGAGAGAATAAAGGGTAGCATGAGGAGATTTGGGAGGTGTGGAGATATTCTCGGAGAGGTGGAGAGAATCAAGCAAAAGGGGTGGACTAAATTGAGGAGAAATCAGTGGGATTGGATGCTTGGATATAAACTCTATAAATTGAGGCATTGGCCTAATGAGAATTTGATAGTTTTTGATTATCCATGCCTACATTAAGCTATCAATTAATTGCTCACTAATCACATCTTAATTATCATCTAATCTCTTTGTTAATGATGTTGATTCTAGCATTTGATCCACCATAGCCCACTCATGCTTGCATTTTAACATGGTATCAGAGCCATAGCTTAGGACTCATCTAGTTTTTAAGTAGAACAAAGAACATGGAGGTACACTGTCACTTTGTGAGGGAGAAGGTTCTAGCAGGTGATGTAGATCTGGTATATGTCAACATAGAGGATCAGGTGGCTGACATCTTCACGAAGGCATTGGGCACAAAGAAGATCCACAAGTTTAGGAGCTAACTTAGATTGTAGTGTGTGGAGTTGAGCTCAAGGGGGCGTGTTGAGATATCAAGCTCAACTTGTGCTACAACAGACATTGATGACCCGCGTGGGTGATAGCTTCCGCACTTATGTCATTGGCACGGTTGGTGCAATTATGGTTGATATACCGCCAATGGTGGATGATAGGCTGTGTGATAGCCACTTTGGAGTACTAGAGTTATGGCATAGTTATAGCGACGTGAGCTCATATAGTCGGGTTCACACTATAGACCAAATATTTTGTATATTGTTGTAGAAGAGTACTTTCCCTTTATGTATGTACTCTTATCTTTTAGGTTATATGGTTGTAGAGAAGAGAAGAAGATAGAAGAAAATTCAGCCATCCATCTCTCTCTTGTGTCTTGCACTCTCTCTCTTGTGTGTGTGTGTGTGTGTGTGTGTGTGTGTGTGTGTGTTTGTTTGTTTACAAGGAACTCAAGCTCTCTCTCTCTCTCCCTCACATTCTCTTTACCCCATACATGCACTTCAATGCTTTCAAGTCGTCGGCACTCATGTGCCATTCAACTGTAAAGTTTCCTACCCCATCCACCACAAGTGTTTCACCTTTATTTTGAGCATCAATGATGCTTGGAATTTCTGTGTGCCAAAACAACCATTTGAGAGTATCATGACTCTCATCTAGCACTGCACAGCTGCCCCTATGTACCATAGTTCCATCTCTGACTGTGCGCTATGTAATGGCTCGTTTTCCTCACCTTGGGCATAATTTAAAGCTTTGTTCATCAGCCCTATACTGATTCTTTCCATTTTTTAATATTTGAGAATTTGTGACTCATCAAGCTTGATAAAAAAATAAGATTACCCTCACAATCCTCTATTGTGCACATTGATAAGACGTTATCCTTATTTTGATCCGGATCGTAATCTCTAATAAAGAATATAGCCCCATGCGTGAAGGCTCCTGTCATAATAAACTCAGAAATATATTGGTGATGGGTGTATAGTGCGGCTTGGGTCGTATAATCTTGTGCTATAAAAGCATAAGCAGGCAACGAATACATATGCTGCGCAACTAGGGAAGTGGTGACTCCTAAAGTGGCTAAAGCGAGTCCTAGTTGAAAATGGAGGGAGTTATTGACCGTATCATAAAGTCCTTTGTGTCCATGCCCCAATCTTCACCGTGGACTGATTGGACCCTTCTAACATCTATAAATATATTATTATACATGTCATACTTGAATATTGATTTCTTTTTTTTTGGCTTCTCTACAATCATTAAACCCTCAATGTGTTTGTATTCACCTATGAACCCCGGAATAGCCAAATTTTGTTGGTGTCGTGTCATTGGTAAGATATGTGGTCGGGGTAAGCCAAACACACGAAGACGATGAGGCTTTATACCTTGAATGAGTAGCTTTGATATGGTTCTGTATCCCTTTCTGCTTATTGAAACCTTGTCACATGCCTCCACCACCTCATCAGGCTTGACCAAGTCACGAAAGTCATTGTAAACTTCCTTGACTACCTTCCTTCGAAGCCCTACACAGTATGAGAGCTTGAGCATTTCAATCATGTCATTATTTTTTATAGAAGACTTGATCATAGAAATTCTATCTGTAGGATTATCCAAGCAGAAACCTCCCACACTATTCATGTAGCTTCAAGCAAGCCTCATCCATTTCTTCTTAGCACCCCCATGTGTGGCTAGGCATGTAACACTTTTATACTGTCTAGATCTCACTCTTAACCCAAAAGGAGTGCTTTTTAGTTTGGTTTTTTGGAGTGCATGTTCCTCCAATTTTTGGTTAGTTTTTCTAAGCTCTGTTACCTCTTCTTGAGATGACTGAAGTAGCCTTTCTAACTCATTTACACGTTGAGTTTGTGAGATCACGATGTCTTCTAGTCCTTTAAGATTGCTTGTACACACTAAGTATAGTTTCAGCCATATGTGTGTGTGTTGATAATGGAAAATAGTAGGTTGATTATTCAATCTTGAGAAATATCCAAATAAGCCTTCTCTACCATCCCCAATTAATCGAAAAAATTCATGCAATCCTTACACGGCCCTTTTTTTCATTTTTGGCCCTAATGATTACAATAGAGATTGTCAGAGAATGTTTTGCAAGGCTGATCTTTTACTAATGGAATATTTCCAAAAATAAAATTTTCAAATTTGTATGCCTGAAGTGTAGAATTAGAATTTTCAAAAGCAGGTTTTAAAGTTGCAGATTTTGTAGAGGATAATGTTATCAATGTCTAGTTCCATAAATTCATCTTGTATGATATTAAGTGGATGCATCTTTATTTGATGGGTTCACAGGCTTGGCATGTTGCTATGAAACATTGTACTTGTATTTACATTTGTTTGCCAAGGGGAAGCACTTTATGGGAATGCATTGTAACTTTCTTTTGAGAACTTAGAGATTAATCTTACAATATGCTAGATGTAGTTGTGAATGTTGGCTTACCAGGCACTTCACTTTGCAAACATCATAGCTGTGTAGAAAATATCATTCTAATTAGGGGAGATGTTGCATGACGAATGAAGATCAATACAAGGATGCAACAAAAAAGACACTTAGGGCTCTTGAAAAGAGTTCAAAGTTGTAGATGAATGTGGGAGAGGGCTTGACAATAATCCCACATGGGAACTTTTGGGAGTTCTAGAATTTTTGTATAAAAGGTGGCCCATTTGAGAGCTAGAGAGCATTCTTTGGTCATTTGGTTGAGAGGCTCATAGAGAGAGCTTGCTCCATAGCTCCTTCTCAAGTGCTCTCCCAAGGCTCTCCATCTCCATTCATGCTTCAATCTTGTACTCTCAATTCTTTACATTTTCAATGATATGAGGTTTTGGTCTACATACTTGCTAATCTAGATTTCTTAATGATGTTTTGATTTGTGAGTTGTAGAGTGCTTGTAATGAAGCTTGTGCTTGAAATAATGTATAGTTGAGGCTTGTGTGATAGCTCTTTGCATATTAGGTTCCTTGCATAAGTTGTATTTGTGTACTTAAGTGTAGCCTAATCTTGATGCTTTGATTATGTAAGATTGATTGCTTGAGTGTTGAGAAGGATTGAGTAGGACTAGAAGTCATTAGTGTGTGGTTAACTCTTCTTCTCCCATTCGGGATAGCCTCTATGCGCTAACCGGGTTGCATTCACGGATTGACAGGTGTCTGGGTTGGAGTGTAGCCTCCGTTATGCTATGATGTCCCAAACAATGGCGCCGCTGCCGGGGAACGCACACCTAAGTTAGTGAAGGGTGTTAACCATTACTTCTTATTAAGTGCTCCATTGATTGCAAAATCGTGGATTAGGGTACATTAGAGTAGAGTTTGCAAGGGCATTGAGTGTGTGATCTCAAGGGCGCCTTGTGTGTTTTCGGTTTTTTGATTAGAAGCAAAAAAACAAAATTAATTAAAACCTCATTGCGGTAGAGAAATCCCGCCACTAATCAGATTTAAGTACTTTCTGTTTTTGTATTTTTGACGGGGTTGGCGAGGGATAGATAGGAAGTGTTGGAGGCAGCCTTTCTTTTATTGTTTTGTTGTGTTGTTATTTGGGGAGCCAACGCATCAAGCGCAGCAAAGGTATATATATATATATATATATATATATATACATGCACATGTAAGGTAGCCATTAAGCTCAATATGAGCTGTCCGTGCTCGAGGAAAAATAAGGAATATTTATCTATTGCAGCATGACTAACCGATTTGCTTGAAAGAAACGGGCAACTAAGGGTGGCCTTATGAAAAAAACTTATAAATCTATATATATATATATATATATATATATATATATATATATATATATATATATTTGCGGGCTGCATCAAACGCTACATCGGCTGAAAAGAGGCGTGCAGCAGACGGCTTTTTAAAAAAAACAATTATATATATATATATAATCGTTTTTTTACGATTGGTGTAGGCGGCCGGCGGCGTTGGCATAAGCGAGCGCAGAAGAAAAAAAAGGAAGAGCTGCCGGCGAGAGGTAGCTGCAAGGAGGCGGGAGAGAGCAGTGGCGAAGGTTAGCATGGAAAGAGGTGGCGACTGCTGCAGTTGTGAAGGGCTGGTGCGAAGCTGCTGGCAAGGAGGCGAAGGTCAGTAAAGATACGAAGGCCGGCAGCAAGAAGCTGAGGTGCCTGCAGAGCTAAGGGCGTCGAGGCGGCCAAGTGGATGCGAAGCAAGCGTCGACGGTAGAAGGAAGAGAGGACTGCAGCAGTGCGTGGAGGCGCCAAAGAAGAGCAAAATCGTGCGGGTCGCGTGAAGGAGAGTCTGGTGCGAAGCTGCTGGCAAGGAGGCGAAGGTCGACGGAAGAAAACGAAGGCTGGCCAAGCGTGCGAAGGGCTAAGCGAGGTGTAGAAGACTGAAGGCGAAGTGCTGTGGGTTGTGTCGGTCAGCAGCACCGGCGAGCTTCAGCTGCTGCTGCTGGCAAGGGCAAGTGAGAAGCAAAGCGAAGGCTGTAGGCGATGGTGGCTGCAGCTGACGTGGCTGTAGCTGCTGCTCTGCTGGCAGCTGACGTGGCGCTGCTGGAAGACAAGCAGAGGTGGTGAGGCGACGAGTAAAGAGGACAGCTGCTGCTCTGCTTCTGGCGGTAGCTGGCTGCTGCAACAAACGGGCAGAAAAAGAAGAATCACGTGGATGCAGCGTTGAATCCGGGCGAGCCGGGAGGCGGAAGATAAGGTAGGTGCAAATTTTAATTTTTTTTAATTTTTTTAATTTTTTCATGTTTTTTTGTATTTTTAAATAAAAAATAATAATAAATATAAAAAACAAAAAAAATATTTTTTTAAAGGAAAAAAAAAGATATTAAAAAAGAAAAAGAAATAAAAAAGAAAGAAAAACATTTAAATTTAAAAGAAGAAAAAAAAAGAAAAAAATTCTTTAAAAAGGAAAAAAAGAGATAAGAAAAAGAAGAAAAAAAAAAGAAAACAATTTTTAGTTTTGGTAGTTTGAATCCATTTTTTAAAATTTCTGTAAAATTTTTGCATAAGTAAAGTAGCATGCATTTTTTATTTTTTATTTTTTAAGTGCATAATTAGTAGATTTATATTTTTTTGTAATTAGGCACGAAATTTATTAGTTTTAAAAAAAAACAACAACAACAAAAGGAGAAAAAACAAAAGAAAATTTAAAAAGAAAAAAATTCTATAAATTAAGTGTTTTTTAAGAGTCTATTTTTTTGCATATTTTGTAATTCTTTATTTTTTGCATAATTAGTGTAACCTGCATTTTTTAATTTTTTGTAACTTTGTGCATAATTAGTATTTTTTTAGTGTGATTCATAATTTTTGTGTTTTAAAAAAAATATATAAAAATAAAAATCATTAAATCATTAAAAAAAATCATTTAAAAAAATAGGATAGATAGTTACGCCACACATATTCATTTTAGTTGCATTTAGTGATTAGGTAGGTTAAAATATATATATATATATATACACATATATATATATATATATTATTTAAAAAAAACAAAAAAAACAAAACAAAACAAAACAAAAACACATAAAAAAACCAAAAAAATTGACCTTATGCACTTGCGGTCAGGACGTCTTGTAGATTCTGCCATAGGGCCTAGGGCACCTTCTAGAGTACCTACGCAAGAAAGTGGGACCCAATCGATAGGCAATTTGGCAGATATTGCTGAAAACCTTTCTGAATCCCAATCCGATACCCTTTCCTCTAGAACAACTAGTTCATCGTCCATGGACAATCTAGGGCCGACAAATAGTCATCCCGTAGCCCCAAATAGGACACCCTCAAGATCCTTTAATCCATTTGAAGCCGACACCATGGGGTTTATACTCAATGTGAGACTCCAATATGTCTACACAAATGCTCAAGGAGCTGAGATCTTTAGGGACCCACAACAACGGTATCTTGTTAAGATCGCAGACATTTTCTCAGAACTTGATAGAGCACCTTTAGTCAATGACCAGGGTAACATGTACATGGGTGGAGATGGTGTTCGCTACGAAGTCACCTACCATCCAGAAAAGGTAGACAAATTAGGGGAGCTCTCTAGAACCGAGTTCTTAGACTTATCAGAACTTTCCAGAGCAAGGGAGTCTAGAGATGACTGGCTCATCGAGCCGGACATGCCTGGACCATCCAATGCCCAGTCCTCAAAACCATCCATAGATGATTTACTTCTTGTAGATCTAAATTTGGAAAGGGATAGGAAAGGCAAGAGCAAAATGGATCAGGGGGCTGAAAGCCAATGGGAGTTTGTACGACAAATTCCTGTGACAAAGGTCTTACAGGATGACCCACTTCAAGAGGTCTATAAGGACTCGTTAGAGGGATATTATGCCACAACTAGATTGCCACAGCTGGATCTTCCTCTAGCTCATGTGGTGGTAGTTGAAAAGCTTGCAGGACACATGAACAGAATAATTGATAAATGGGCCAATGAATACCGAACCTTAGATTGGAAAGAGATTCGGGAACTCACGTGGAAAGGACAACCATTATTCATGGAAGTGTTCTCAACAAATACAGCCAAACCAGGAGAGACAGCCTTTCTTGGAGAAACTGTTGCTCCTCCCCTACGAGAGTTCACTAGAGAGGGACCCTCAACATCCAAGTGGACCACAACTAGTAGCCCAACTCTAGCACCAAGATATCGTCCTACACCAAATGTGCGACCACAGGTCACACCACACCAACATCTTTCTCACTATAACAATCGGAGGGTAGGGGAGCCAACTCGGCATCCCATAAATGCACCTCCTGAAATGCGGGTGACAAAATCTTTGGAGGGGTTTGGTGAGGTTGGTAATAGGGTACCCACACCAATTTTGGAAACATATGGACCATCTTTCCAAAGAGAGGAACAATTCCCACTGAGAGTGAGAGGCCGTAGGCCCTATGATGAGTATTCAAGACAAGTAAGGCCATCAACTCTTCAGAAACTGGTAAAGAAGTATGAAGGGTCGGGAGATCCATACGATCATGTAGCAGCATTTAGGCAAGCAGTTCGAGCTAAGCAAGTGGCTGATAAGCATACTCAAATTGAAGGATTTGGACTCACTCTTGAGGGAAAAGCCCTGGCTTGGTTTCAGGCATTAGAGGCTTCAGACAAATCTTCTTTACGAGTTTTGGAAGAGAGATTCATTGCTGCTTTTTTCTTGATAGGAATACAACATGACACGGTAGCACACATCTACTCTTTCAAACAAGGCGAGAATGAGAGTGTTAGAGACTGTGTAAATAGAATGAAGCAGTACATTAATCGTTGCCCAGAAGATGAGAAGCCCGCCCAAAGTCGATTAATTTCTCTCTTCTTAAAAGGACTCAAAAATTCAACACTGCATACACATCTCTATGCGAAGAAGCATACAAATTTCAATGAGTGTTGCCATGATGCTATGGATTTCACCGATAACTTCAAGTTCCAAGATGGTTCTGGCCCAGAGGTAAAACCTAGAGATCAGTGGGGTGATGACCAAAGTTCAGGGTCTAGCGCGCTAGTAAATCCAGACCAGATAGCTAACCTAGTACTACGGAGATTGGGACAGACCTATCGTCCACCCATGCAGCCACAACAACAACAGCAGAGAATGAGGAGTGTACTTCCTACAGGTCCTCATCTTTGTGGAGCATGTGGCGGTAACCATAAAACAGAGGATTGTAATACCTTTTCTCCTCTAGTCACAAACCAACCCACAAAAAAGTGGTGCCAAGCCTGTGCTTGGAACTTTACCCACACCACACAGGAATGCACTCGCATTGCGAGAATGAGACAGGAACGTGAGCAGCCAAGGGGTGGAGTGGCTCCACAAATGTATCAACAGTATACTAATTTTGAACGTAAGCCACCGATGGCACAAGAGCAAGCACGACCTATTCTTGGTGTTCAACCTCCTGCTCCAGGGACTGCTCCTGTGAGGGTTGTTGACTACGACAATTCAAATATGTGTAGAGACTTGGTAAACCCAAGCTATGTGGAGGAGGAATATGTATCATATTCATCCAAAGATAATATCTTTGAAAGTCCCGCATACCCAAGCCCAGCACTGGACGTTCAACCAGGGGAACAAAACTCTTTAATGTTGCTAGGCGGCTACCAACCTAGGACTCCAGGCCCCTCAGGTCAATGGCAGCCAAGGAAAGTAGAGGCCAAACCAATGGGCCCCTGTTATGAGTGCGGAGAATCCCATTGGGCTCGTGATTGTCCACATCGCTCAAGGCAAGCATCTCGGTCAAATACAACAGTACAACAGTTTCCACCAATTGAAAGATATTGTCTAGGGTGTTGTGTAGAACACTTCCCAAAAGACTGTCTGCTGAAACCACATGAGGAAGGCTCCTCTCAACCAAAGGTCTCACTCAACCTTGTAGGGGCAGTTCCATCGCCACCTTCATCTGAGAATGAGGATGTCGTGCCACTTAGAGTCATGACTAGATCACAAACACGAAATGCCAAAATACAGACTGATGAGACACCTCGAACTAGGGATGCAAAGACAAATCTAGTGGACAAGACCCTACAGTCCACCAATAGAAAAAAAACCACTAGGAGGAAGAAGAACCGAAGCAAACAAACTAAAAGTACATCCACTAGTTCTCAAGAAGCCTCTAAACAAAACATGAGGGATAAAACTCTTACATCCCAAGAAGTGCATGAGGAACATCAACCTCAACCTGGGCCTAGTGTTAAACAAAATGAGGCTAGTACGACTGAGGATAGTTCTGGGGGTTCTGTTTTTGTGGATAAAGTGAATGACACTCTAGAGGCCATCATTGATGCTCATAGAAGTCGCATTGCAGCTTTATCTGAGCTACCCAAGAAGCTTCAAGAGTACCCAAACCCTCGTGAGGAGAAGATCAATCTAGCTGTACATCAGCAACTCATTAGGGAAGCTCAGTCAATACTTGAGGGACCACCACCACCTATTCCTCGAGGCCCAACCTCTCTTAAGCCAACATTAGAAACCATACCAGAAGTGTCATCAAGTCGGGAAATGAAAAGTGAGCTCATTTCACAAGCTTATAGCGATAGGTCTGCACCAATTGACACCCGATTGAAAGGGGGTAATCTGCCACCACCTAGCCTTGTCTTCCCATGCAATGATGAAGTTATTGATGCTAATGAGGACATGGCAAATGAGATGTGGGCCGCAGTTCATGAGAAAGTTCATGAGAACATGTCTTCAATTAGTTCGCCTCCATTCTCTGAGGTGGATTTTACCAGAGGCACGGAAACTAAATTTGGATGCCCAAGCATCCAGGAGGAAGTTCAAACAATTGTTTCTCCTAGAAGTAAGCATACAATGAAAACCTTACCATCATATCTGGGAGAATATGAGAACTGTTCTCAAACCTTGAGGATACCCTCCATGAATAAAAGGTTGACAAAGGAGAAAGATATGAGTATGGTGCATGTTATTTTGTCAGCACCAGTGGCTTGTACCTTACCTTTGCTTGATTTGATAAAAATTCGACCTGAGTTGTGGAATGATATTTGCCACATATTTGTCAGAGCAGGTATTGCTACAAAAGGGTCACCATGAGTGTACTATACACCCCGAGACAAAGCATGTAATGCCAGTTCCTATCAACAAAGTAGGAAAATTTTGTGAGGACGATCAGGGAAATGCTACCCTCCCATTAGAAGTGCGAAAAGTATCTTCAACTGCAATACTTGATAGTGGTGCAGGAGTGGGCATTGTGACAAGGTCCATTTGGGAAAAATGGGGCAAACCAGTTATTAGGAGTACCAGGATGCGCTTGCAGCTAGCAGATGGAAGCTTAGAACATCCCCTTGGGCTGCTTGAGAACATATTGGTCACCACATGTGGGATTGAATATGAGCACACCTTTGCAGTAGTGGATTTTGGAAAACATCCAAACTACGAAGTGATATTGGGTAGACCATTCATGCGACAATTTCAAATGATTCAAGATTGGGGATACAATTATTTGTACCTCCGACATGATTCTGTCATCACAAGGGTCAACCTAAGGAATCACTCATATCGTGATGTAACAAAGTCTCCAATAGATGAGTTTGATTCTGCTTCATCTGAGGGCTCAAAAGTTACATTGTCAGATGGGCGAGAAGATCTGTGGATGTGTGGAGCCTCATGTAGGGATTTCAACACTGAGAGACTTAAGGGTAATCGAAGTGTATCAGACGAGGCATACATTCCACAACCCTTCCCTGAACATTTAATTGATCCATTAGAATGGAGTCATGTCCTTGCAACATTATCGACATGTGCTTTACCGAAGCCAATTCAATTTTGTGACTCAGATGGATATGATATTATTCCTACACGAATGGTACAACCACGTGCCCTTCTAGATGATTTGTACTATAGGAATGCATCCACAACAGCACTGTATGTAGAGAAAGTCTCTGCTACTCAACAAGCTTTATCATGTCAAAAGGGCGGTGTTTCTACCTTACACAACCCACTTTCAAAATCTGCTCTTGAAGCTCCAAAACAAATGATGTGGATAATTGATGAGTACTCAAGTGAGGGTCATGGCTGGCATGTTCCAACTACTCTAGTTGCCGCTCAAAGACGGCCAGGCAAGAAGGAATTATCAATGTGGCTACCCAAAGATGCGTACAAACTTGTACCATCTAGTCCAGTTGCTAAGCCTCCTAAAAAGCACATCATTTCCAAGCCTAAACCTCGGATTGTTACTCGATGGGTCCCAAAACATGTGCTCAAAGCACAAGGCTATTATGAGGGGGCAACAGTAATTTGGCTTCCAAAATGCCATGCTTTGCTAGGGGTAAAAGAGTGTTTCAAAAAGATTCCAAAAGCAACCCTTGATTTTCCATATCAGTGGATGCAAAAGAACTCAACACAAACTCTTCAAGAAAGGAAAGGTGGCTGTGATAGCACCTACAAAACTACTTGTGTTGATCTTCCTAAAACATGTAATGAAACACCGGTTGTCACAAATTCTCCTTGTTACACAATTCCACCCTCCAATGGTGTACCTAAGAAACATCCAACTCCAAAGGAGTCTCATTTGAGCATAGATTCTAGCATTTCAAAGCCTAATTCCTCTTATCTTGCTCAAATTCCAAGACAATTGATAAAATTTCCACTCAAGAAGGACATACCTAAAACCACAGATAAGGCATTAAAACTACAATTGAAGCTCTTTGGTAGATCAATGTTTGCATAGTGTGGTTCCTTATGCCTTTAAAGGATTATGTTCTTTTTGAGATGATCTCCACTACCAGCGCAAGGGTAAGCACATCGACTCCACAATAAGATCGACAAGCCAGGGCACTTTTATCCCACTGGGTTTTTCCCCTCGGCTATATTCGGTGTTTGGCACCAATGGCAAATTTTATTTTTTTCTTTTCTTTTCTTGTTTGTTAATAAAAATTTTGCAGAGATCTTCGCTAAAACAAGAGCATCAAACACGCCCCAATAGTCCACCTATCGTGCAAACAAATTAGGAAGGGGGGAGACATGCTACGCCTACAAAGATCAAGGAGGAGCAATCTGCACAAAATCAGCAATGCATCAATGCAAACGAACAACATCAACAGGGCACTACAACATGTGTATTCAAATCTTAATCTTTATTTCTTTATGTGCTCTTATCTTTCGAATATATGGTTTGCATGTTCACACAATGTTGGCTGGTTTAAGTTTTTGATTAGTTGTTAAAATATGGTGAGTGAATTCTAGAGTCTTAGAAGACTTAGTGAAAGATATTTCTATCTAAAGACAGTGTAGGATATATACCAAGGGAATATGCCAAGTTCTTATGCTTTCAAGGTATATTAGTTATCCCTAGTGGTGGCTACCTCTTAGATATGAGCTAGGTGCTAGGAGTAATAAAAATTTACGAAAATATACCCTAAAAAATATATATATCCAAAGTAAATTGAGACATGACGTGTCTACAGCCATGAGAAATGCTTGGTAGGACCTGGGGTTGTCTTAGCACCTTGGGGCCGATGCCTTGGTTTCTATGGGGTGAACACTGATGTCGAAAAGCTTCAGAAAAAGACCTTTGAGGAATCTATCGCCTTGATGGATGTTGGTAGGACTCTGGGGTACACTATGGGCCCTCGAGACCGATGCCCTCATCTTCATGGGGTACTCCTTAGGTCATAAAAGAAAGAAAAAGGGTCTGTTGCCCTTGAGATACTTAGCGGTCTTTAGATTCTCTTGGCGGAGGTCTCTTGGCCATTGCTTGGGTCTCTTTGGGATGGAACCTTAATCTTTATCACCTTCTACACACACATCAAAAAAAAAAGTTCCAATCACCTTTGCTCATATTTAGGAGTAGGTTTGCCACTTAGGAATAACTTACAGACTTGTAGGACATTGAGACTGCGGTCATAACCGGCGGTGTACAAAGCACACTTGCCTTTGCATAGCACTATCTACCACTTAAGTCTCACTTTGACTAGTCTTTACTCACCTATTTTAGGACTCATTAAAACTTTAATCAGCCTTGCACTTGTATGCTCACGTGTGAAATTATCATTGCTGGTTTTTCTTTTCTTTTCTTTTTTTTTCAATAAGAGACTTTACTTGTATCCATTGCTTTTTTGTTGCAGCTCTTGCTACTACCGCGCTCGAGGACGTGCGCAAAATAGGAAGGGGGGAGTGTTGCATGACGAATGAAGATCAATACAAGGATGCAACAAAAAAGACACTTAGGGCTCTTGAAAAGAGTTCAAAGTTGTAGATGAATGTGGGAGAGGGCTTGACAATAATCCCACATGGGAACTTTTGGGAGTTCTAGAATTTTTGTATAAAAGGTGGCCCATTTGAGAGCTAGAGAGCATTCTTTGGTCATTTGGTTGAGAGGCTCATAGAGAGAGCTTGCTCCATAGCTCCTTCTCAAGTGCTCTCCCAAGGCTCTCCATCTCCATTCATGCTTCAATCTTGTACTCTCAATTCTTTACATTTTCAATGATATGAGGTTTTGGTCTACATACTTGCTAATCTAGATTTCTTAATGATGTTTTGATTTGTGAGTTGTAGAGTGCTTGTAATGAAGCTTGTGCTTGAAATAATGTGTAGTTGAGGCTTGTGTGATAGCTCTTTGCATATTAGGTTCCTTGCATAAGTTGCATTTGTGTGCTTAAGTGTAGCCTAATCTTGATGCTTTGATTATGTAAGATTGATTGCTTGAGTGTTGAGAAGGATTGAGTAGGACTAGAAGTCATTAGTGTGTGGTTAACTCTTCTTCTCCCATTCGGGATAGCCTCTATGCGCTAACCGGGTTGCATTCACGGATTGACAAGTGTGTGGGTTGGAGTGTAGCCTCCGCTATGCTATGATGTCCCAAACAGGAGAGTTAGAGGATATGTGGGTTCACATCTAGATTTTTGCAAAACCCAACCACCAATGTGTGCCAGGTGTTGAGGGTGCATCTAGCACAAATAGTTTTAGGCATAGTTTTAACCTTATGATTATTAAATATTATATCAAATGGTGATAGTTCCTAAGGTTATGGGGGGATCTTAAGAGTCACAAGCCAGATCGAAGCAAGAGAGATCTCAAAGGGTGCAATTTCACCTAAGAAGATGGGATAAAAAGAGGCATAGCATTTTCATGTGAAAAATGACCAAGAATGAATGTATCTTCTTGGGAATTTATGCATAGAAAGAAGAAGCTCTTTGAAATTGGATATCATGTCCTAGTATTCAACACAAGAATGGGAGAACACCCAAGCAAATGCAAGTTAAGATGGATTGTCCCATACAAGGTCAGGGGTGAAAGGCCTTTGGGAACCTTTTGGCTGAGAAGTTTAGATGGAACAGAATGCCCCAAAGGAGGTAATGGATTCTGAATGACTGTCTGTAAGTGTGTGCATTTTGTAAGAGCCTTGTTCTCAAATGAAACAAAGAAAAGGCTAGTAATGAAAAAGGGGACCCTCCATAGTGCATGCCCACCTCAAAACTTTGGCCAACAAAGCCCTAGAGGAGGAGGAGAATGAAGCACACCTCCAAGAGGAGGAGGGAATTCCCTCTCTCAAGCGAGGAGGTAGAAAAGGAACAACCTGCAAAGGAGGGGAAGGGAAAGGCCCCTTGTAATATTACCTTACGTGCATACACTCAACAAAATTTCATGTTAAGCAAGGCAATAACATGTTGATGTTTTGAGGAAAGGTGCAGGGATGCCATGGCCAACTTGCTTCCAGAAGTGGGTGCAGACCAGAGGCTCCTCAAGGACAAGGTACCAATGCAAGGAGTAGAGTTGCCATGTGCCATGTTTTCCCTACCTAGGTTACCACTGACTTGGCTCATTTTTGCAGGCCTGCATTGGGATGGAAGAAGAATGACTAGGACAAGGAAGACCAAAGGAGGTCCAACAAGCTCAGGCTAGTAATCTTCTTTATCCACTTGTTTCATTGTTAAGCAGCTCATGTTTAATATAGATTTCATGTTCAATTTAATTCAATGTAATACACAATCATATTCAATAATTAAGGACATACCTTAAAAGAACCAAGTGAAAATATGTTATTCTTCGATTGGACACTAAAATATCTCGTATCATCTTTTGTAATTGATGGGTCTAAGGCCCTGTTCATTAGAGTGATAGTAATCCTCTCCATTTTTCTATTCTTTAAAATCTCACACTCATCCAGTTTTAAAACAAATTTCAAAACTCTACCACATTCTTCTTGACCAATCTCAAAGAATTGAACTGCATACCTTTGCACAGCTTCAAGATCAAAGAAGATGTTGTTGTGCTGGTTAAAGACTACCTCTCTATCTTTAGCAACATATGTTGCTTCAATATGTATTGGTGAACCAAGATTCTCAAACACCTATGAGTTCTCATGTTGGCGTGTAGACTTTACTTGCATTGGTTTTGGTAGTAACGAGCCTTTATGCATTTTACTTTGATATTTCTCTGCTATTGCTTTAAAAAGTTTATTATATCCTTTTCTGAGAGATGTCAGTCTCATCCAAAATCCCCTGCACACCTGAGATGCATCGAGCTGGTTCTTATTCATAAAGAAAGACACATGCTTCTCATTGAGTTTTTGAAACTTCTTTTGATCCAGCATCTCTTCCACTTTTCTTTTTGTACCAAATGACTATAATGCACTCCAGCTTCAAAATGTACATTGGACTCTGGATGAAGTAAAGATATAAAAATATAACAACATCACTGATTACTAATGCCTACTTTTAAACAAACAACATAATTAAAAATAGTAATATATATAAAACAAGAGTCTACATTACCTCACAGCCTGTACTCGCTTCTTCATCCCTCCACTTCCAACTTTCATTTTCTCTATGTTGTTAAGTCGCCTTCTACTTTTACGTGGCCCTAATGTTGTGTCCTTTCTCCTCAAAGTATCGATCTTCTTCTCCAAGTCTTGAATTGTTTCTTTGTTCACCATAAGCTTCTGTGCAAACAACCCATTTACTTGTTTTATTTCGGTACTTTCCTTTTGTAGTAAATATCTCTATTGTTTTGCAACTATTGCTTTTGCTTCCAAGTGTTGAGCATAACCCAACAAACCCTGTCTACCATCACCTATGAAATGTAGTAGGTTAGCAATGTTGGAAAATGGAGGTGGTGCATTTGTAAATGGATCCTTGGGATATATTGATCCATTAGTCCACAAGTCCAAATTGGGCTCTCCATTGTTCCTCCTTTTTTCTTTTTTCTCATGGGATAAATAAAATGACTTGTTGCATTTCTTCAGTGGTGGTGGCTGGTACTTAGATTGTATGTCCACATGAAGATGGTAAGGATCATATCTTCTTCTTTGTTCGCCATTTCTACTACTGTTACTCAGTACCTGAGTGTCTCCATGTGTTAATGTTGGATTAATTGAAATCTCTAAATTAGGATTAATGTTCTCATTTTCAAAGCTAGTGTTCTCTGTCTCGCCATTTTTAAAATTAGCGAGTTAAAAAGAGAATTAGCTCGATTAGTAAGGACGTTTTTTGAAAAAACCCCCACGGACGCGAAATTCTTTTTTGGCAAATGAATCATTGAAGCTTCCATACATAACTACCTCAAATCTACAAAATCTTCATTCTGATAAGGTTTACGTACATCCAATCAAATATTCAAGAGAATTGAATCATTGAAGCTACATTTTTACATTATGAATGCGGCCACATCAGAAAACTGATTGAAAGTAGTAGTATTCTATGCATATTTTAATGTATGGAAAATATTTATTTATAATATTAAAAAAATGGTAAAAATGAGCCGAAATGCAATTTTGGATATTTTTTAGACCTTTCCGATTATCTCTCTCTAAGCTGAACTGGCACTTCTTAGAGGGCCCAAAATTGAGTCCAAGTTTCTCCTAATGACTATCAAAAAAATGCCTAAAAGCTAACATTTTTAGGAGAATTACTGGCCATTAATGAGACTTAGGATTCAAAACATGAATGACATGAATTGGAAAGATAATTAAAAGATCGTCGTAGCTACATAAACACTTTAAGAAAAAAATACTTGAGCAAAGAATAATTACCGATTGAAAGTAAAGATTTAAATTGCCAAAATTTCACCTCCTCTCTCTTTTCATAAGACTTCAATTTTAATAATGCCTTTTGCCCTTCATCTTGTCAGTGGACCGTGGTTCCCAAAGTCTTTCCACATGCTCACTACTATCGCTAAAACCATTAGTATCTCCAAAGGAGGGTAGCAATAAGATAAGGGCTACCTTGAAAAGTCATAGGCCTAATAACTTCTTGTTCTCCTTAATTTTTTAAATCATCAAGGGTTCCAAGATTTGGTAAGACAAGGAGCTTATGCTAAATGAATCTGTTACACAAAGAGAGTTCTTGAATAACATATCATGAGGATTAAGAGAGTCACAACAATGACACAAGGATACTTTATTATGGAGGCTTCAATCATTGATTTGAAAGGGGAAGGAGGGCTCCTTTTATAGATGGAGAATCACCCTCTCTTGCTTTATTACAAATTACAAAAGAAGTCTTCATACCTATGTGATATACGGCCGGATGTCACTATCAATTGCCCTTCTTGGCTACTTTGACATGTGTCTCCTAAATTTTTAAATCAAAGAAACCTTGACTTGGGGGATAAGATATAGCCCCACTTTGAGTCCACATAAACACCCCTCATGTACACATGTTGAATGTATCCTTAGTCCACATAGGGTTTCTAGAAGGATTCTTCTTTGCTATGTATCCTTCCTCACTCCTTCACGTGCCGTCCACAAGCTTGGCATGTTTGAAATATAGTTACCAAGACATGTAGGAATATGGCCCACTTTTATTTCCACGTGACTTGACTAAACAACCATACTAAATTATTTATATAGCATACTTGTGGTATTTACAATAATGTGCACATCGGCACATGAAATAAAACCTTAGGAAATTCAAAGGACTAAGAGCCATTGTTAAGGTAGCCACAAAAGGCCATCGTGCCATCATTCTATGGTGGGTGTGTTATAATCTTCTTAAACAATCTTCCACTTTGTTTATCATTATATAAAACCACCAAATTATATACAAAAGTTAAAAAATGAATTTTCTTGTCATATCTCCCTCCCAGATTGCGGGGTGGAAATTTATGTGCACCCATCAATCTGGATTTGTTCTCCTTGTAGCACCTTGACTCTTGAAACCTAGATAACCTTGCTCACCACCATCATTTTCATCCCTTTGTGTCAACATTATAAGTAGAATTTCATTACATTATACATGACATCCACTGCCAGGAACCTTGCCCATTTTTTTCGATTCTAGTGACAAACATTTTAAGAGAGCTAAAGAATATAGTACCAAGTGTTTCCAAATGGTCTATAAACAATGAGTATGCTACATCACAAGAACAATAGATAAGGCTCCAAACAAATGCATCATCAAATTTCTACCACAAAGAAGGATATCTTTCCCCCTAGTCTGAAGGTTTTGGGCATTCACCCAACCTGTGGTACTACGAGCATACCAGGCATCACACACCCATCACTTTTATGACCTCCTTGGAAAGAGCTACAATATCTTCATCCATCTTGACCCCATTTTATTGGTCACACGAACAGGAACATGGTCTCTCTTGCAAATTCTAATACTAATGACATGACTCCCTTATGTGCATCCTCACCCACAAGGTAGATTTTGGTAATAGAAGATAATAAATTTGTCACTACCACACCAACATCAACCTGGAATTGCTCAACAATGTAGCTAGAACCTGGCCAATCTTTCTCATGAGTAGGTGTCTCTCCTAGAAATTCTAATACTAATGACATGACTTCCTTATGTGCACCCTCACGCATAAGGTAGACTTTGGTAATAGAAGATAATAAATTTGTCACTACCTCACCAACATCAACATGTATTTTCTCATCAAGGTAGCTAGAGCCTTTCCAAGATTTCTCATGAGCACATAAACTTTAAAATCATCTAAGACCACATCATCAATATCAAACTTAGCAAAAGAGTCTACACTGCCCTCTGACCCAAGAGAAAAACTTGAAAACATGCACTCCTTTCAAACATGATCCATTATTTGGTACACTTGAGCAATTTCCTTCCACAACCCCATAAGGTTCCCCATCTCTAAGACTGCCCTACTAGAGACTATCCCGTCTAGTATAGCGATTCTCACAAGGGATCATTTGCCGTATCCCTACTACTAGAGACTCTCCATTGAGCATGGACTCACCACCTATGTTGTAATTTCCTAATCAAAGAACCCTAAACTAATTAGATCTACTAAAACATTGAAATCTTATCAAGTAGGTTTGGGATGCGTTGCACTTTACTAGGTGCATGTAACAAGGCACAAGTGGCCTACTTGCATAAGCGGTTAGAGTTTGAGCATATGTATGCAAGAGATTGAATGGATAATTTCCTCACAAGTATCAAAGAACTCACAGAGCTTTTCATGTATTAATAAAGCAGAATATAGCTCAAAAAGAAAAGGGTATAAACTCTACCATTCGGCCACATTTTAGTGAGTAGAGATGTTTTCTTTCTTGAGAACTCAATTTAGCCCATACTTTTATGTAAAAAACATCAAAATGTATGGTCACATAACATCTTTAATACACTCCTAACTTTATACAATGCTAGACAGCCATATGTGGAGCAAATCCATTCTCAACAAGGTGCTATAAATCAACCCATACCGACTAAAAATGAGTTGGAATTATTTTAGCCCATAGATCATCCTATTAATGATGTATTTTTAGATGATCATCAGACAAGAAAAGTATTCCAAAATGACTAGTGCAAACATTGTGAGATAGAAAATTAGCTACTCCTTTACCTAGCGTGCGACATGTGTAGGTTCTCATCATGCATCTTATTCTTTTGTAGACGATGCTCTCATTGCTAGTATATGCAATCAAGAGAAACTTGTTTCCTTTTAGAAGGCAAAGGAAAATTATTATTGGATCCAAGCCATGCAAGATGAGTACAATCTTAAGATATCGAGCTCAAGTAGTGCAGATATGGGTAGCACGCCCAGGATGGCAGCTCAACACTTAAGCTACTAGCATGGTAGGTGAGATTATTGGTGATATGCTGTGAGTGGTTTATAGCCTTTGTGGCATCCATTTTGGTTTCCTACAGTTATGGCATAGTTATAGCGCTAGCTTATGTAGCCAATCAGGTTCACAATATGGAGAAGAGAATAGAATAGAAGAAAATTTAGCCATCCATTGAATCTCTTATGTGCTTATATACTCTTTTGTGTGTCTCTCTGTGTGTGTGTTTACTTGTTGTAAGGAGCTCAAGCTCACCCTCTCCCCCACATTCTTCTCATAGCACTCAATCCCAAAAATGATGCTTGGTATTTGGTATATTTTACTTATGGTAAAAAGGCCATTGGTACAAAGTGGGTTTATGAATTTAAGTATAAAGCTGATGGTAGCATTGACCACTAAAGGAAAGGCTTGTTGCAAAGGGTTATGCTCATGAGAAGGACATAGATTGTGATGAGACCTTTTCACCCATGTCTCATATGACTACAATCAGGTGTATTATTGCATTAGCAATGCATCATGGGTGAAATGTACATCAGTTGGATATCAAGATTGTCTTCTCAAATGATGATTTACATGAGAAGGTTTATGTATCTCAACCTCGTGGTTTTGTTGAGAAGAGACATGAGTCTAAAGTGTGCAAGTTAAGAAAAGATTATCTGGCCTTAAGCAAGTTCCCATAGCATGGTATTAGAAGATAAATGCATACTTGGTTATAAATGTTTTTTTCAACAGTCCAATTGAGAGTACCCTCTATGTAAAGAGAAGTAAAGGTTCCTTTTTGGTCACCATTTTTACACATTGATAACATGTTACTCATAGGCCCTAATGTGGAGAAGATTTCAGCATTCAAGGCAAAAGTACATGACATTGTGTCATTTGAGATGATAGATTTGAGCTCATTGCACTATATAGTTTATGCAGCGTGATAATTGTATTGTGATATTACAATCAAAGTACATACAGAGATTGCTTACACGGTTGATCTTAAAGATTGTAAGCCAACACTTAGTGTACAGTTGGGTAGCTAGAGCTTTTCCCTATGTCATCTCTTTCAATTGCTATTAAGGCATGCCATGTTAGTTATGTTAACATATCTGTTGTTACACCATTACAAACAGGTGCTAGGCTGAGTATATCCAAGATATAAGTGAACCATTTGATGCATCACTTTATCAAAGGCTATTGGGTATTGGGTACCTCCTCTATCTATGCAATACGAGGCCAGATATTTAGCTTGGGCTCTCCCAGTTGATCAGGCTTATGCACAGTCTCGAAAGTAAAGCATTGGCAGGCTACCAAGTAAGTATTTTGATACTTATAAGGCACCCAGTACCCTGGGCTATTCTATGCTAAGGCAAGTGATATTCAGCTACATGTTTATTGGGTTGGACGTTATGACACGTGAGTGTAGTGGATTTTTCTTTCATCTTGGTGATTCATGTATATCATGGCTCAACAAGAAGCAGCTGGAAGTAGCCACTTCGAGCTATGAAGTTAAGTACAAGGCAACTTTGTTGATAGTGACGGTTGAGTGTCAAGTGTGTATGGCTCAAACACCTTTTGGCATACCTTGGTGTTAGATTGTCGATCTCCTCAATGCCCAAAAGTTCTATGAAGGCAATCGGCACATATGGCTACCATGACTGTCAACGTGCACGTCCCTGCCCCCAAGCTCACTGCACCACCACATTTCCAATGGAGGCCAAAGCTAGCCACCATTGCCACCACTAGCATTGCCACCACTCTATTGGATAAGGGCAAAGAAAAGATCCTGTATAGGGAGCCAAGGCTACGCCCCCTACCCACTGTCTCCACCAGTGATATCCCCTCAACCTCAACCACCCCACTTCCCCTTATCATACAACTCCCGTGTCACACATCTACTCAACCTCCTACCTCCCCGACCCCTCACTGTCTAGGGAGCCAAGGCTACGCCCCCCTACCCACTGTCTCCACCAGTGATATCCCCTCAACCTCAACCACCCCACAACCTCAACCACCCCACTTGCCCTTATCATACAACTCCCATGTCACACATCTACTCAACCTCCTACCTCCCCGACCCCTCACTATCAAATAGCTCCCTCCCATGAGGCAATAAGGATTTCAAGAAGAGCTGCCAACCTTGCCCAAACCTAATTGGACCCAACTTCTTGCCATCGCCAATTGGGCAAGGAGTCAGTAGCCCCAGGGTACAAAACCTATTAACGGTCGTTCACTCATGCATCCACAGATGTTCACTCCTCCAAGCCACCGCCGTTCACTCCCACTCCACAATTCCACGACCGTTCATCTATCAAGCCACGATCATTCTCTCAGGGTAGCCACAGCCCCATTCACTCACCCCTCACAGATGTTCACTTGTCAACCCACGACTGTTCACTTGTCAATCCACAATCGTTCTCCTGTGGAGCCACACCCATTTCTCTATGAAACCATTGCTGTACATCCTCTACAAATCTATATAAGGGTCCACCACCATTCATTTTTCTCACTTTTCTTCTTGCCCCTAGATAAACTATTACCATTTTTCCTCTCAAATTTTCACAACTTCCTGCCCACTGCTCACATGGCCGATCTTGAACACTCTAATTCCTCTCTTGAGGTGGTCACCCACACTCCCCAAAAGAAGAGACGGCATGCCAACCCCCACCGGTTCGAGGAGTATAGCAAGCACCGACCTAGTTCTCCCATCTGGGTGAAGCCTTAATGAAGCAGGTTGATGGACATGCCATCCACAACCTGATGAAGAGCACCCACAAAGTAGAGCACAAATTTCTCTACTGTACCAAGCCCTGCTACTACCGAGTCATCGCCAACCCAGTGTCATCACCTGCCTGCTGTGCTGGAAAAAATTGGGCTCTGTGGTTTGCCAACCATGCACCCTGGTTACCCAACCTCCTCAACTGCCTTTATTTCATCGAGACGTACAATGCCAGCCAGACTATAAGGCAGGTGTTGGACTTCGAAGGCATTCCACATCCTATACACCTTAACCTTTACTTGGTCTGAGACATGCTGCTCACCTCCTCCTACTTGAGCAGTCATGCATGTGTTATAGCAATGTCATGCACCACGTGTGCGACACCTTCCAGGGCCCCACAACCAAAGATAGCATGGAGTGGCACAACATCACATGGCAGGAGCTGGTCATGCCCACCCATGCCCCCTCTCCTTCCTCCTCATGACACGCTATGCCGATAACTTCAACAGATGCGACCTCTCCTCCACCACCTTGCCCGCGTTCATCATGTGTGGATGTCAAAGGGGCTGAATACCTCCACAAATAACTCCATGATGTCTACTCCAACCCACATGGAAAGCTAGCTGCCTCATCACTCCTCACCAAGGTCCTCTACCGTGTAGCCGACTGGGAGGAGCTTCCCCCACTTGTCCGTCTCCAGGGCAGTACCACCATCCCTCCCACAATCCCCAAGCCACAACCTTCTCCTACCATGCCCCCCTCCAAGTGCCATCATTGTGATCTTCAGAAGTAGGAGGAGGCATATGCCGCAAAGCGGTAAAGGAAGAGGAGCTTTGCCAAATGTCCCAGCTCCTCCAAGAAAACCTACTCCACTCCACACCCAGCCTCGAGGGCCAACCTCTCCCCTCTCCCTCACAAGCTGGCCCCGACAAAGAGCCATCAGGCCTCACTATCCACCTCTCAGCTCGCCCCAACAAAGAGCCATCGGCCTCACCATCCACCTCTCAGTGCCACACATTAGATACCTCCCCCACTGGGTGCAAGCCAAATGCTTATGCATTCTCTAAAGGACTCCAATCCTCCCACGACACCTTCCCAACTTTGCAGAAGGATTCTCCAACCTCCCGCGGGAGCTCCTCATGTCCATGATGGACTATATGTAGCGCCAGCATGAGCAAGTCATAGCATCCCAATTAGCCATGCTCCTAGCCCACATAGATTTCATCTAGACCCAATAAGATCTCAAGGCCGCCCTCCTTGCCAACACACAATTGCAAGCCTCCCTAGAAGATCGGGAGCGTACCCGTGCCGAAGCTGCAAACAGTCACTAACTCCAAAAGCAGCTCCACATGACCCAGGAGGATGCCCAAATATCCCACACCACTTGCTCCCTAGCCCAACGAGAAGCACAGGATCTGTGCCACATAGCCCAAACAGCCCAGTGTAGTCGCAGCGAGATCCGCGCCTCCTTTGACTCCTACAAGGCCATCACTGAGAAAACCCTACGGGCAACAAGAGGATGTGTAGCTGTGAGCAGCCAAGGAGCACGAAACTCAGGCGCAACACATAATTGTGAGGTAGACATCCAGCACTGCCGAACGTTAAGTTGATGCCTTGATGGACATTGCCACCGAGTTGGCCAACCTCTCCATCCCGCCCCGAAACCCTGCCCAACTCTTGAAACTCCACTTCTATGCTCTCCAGCTAAACTTCCTTCAACACAACATTTTCATGGATGACCCTCTCACCGCCTCCACCCTCTCCTACCTCATCACCAAAATCCCTCCCCCCTCTATTAACCTCCTCGTCACCCTCTTCTTCCAAAACTAACTTTCTCTTAACAACCCCACCATCCTCCTCACCCTTCCCATTCACCCTCTTGTTGCCAACCTCATCAACTAGGCCACCCTCTTGTTGCCAACCTCATCAACTAGGCCACCCTCCTAGAGTATCAACAAGCCACAAACACTGACCCCTCCATCAAACTTACAGTGCCCACTCGCCTCTTTCCATACCCCTACGCCTCTTCCAAATCCATCAGCACCCTCGCCTACCTAGATCGGCCCGCCGGCTAGACAACAGTCTACTTCACTTACAAGGCCCACCATGCCCTCCTCCCTTACTCTCCATACGGTGTCATTGTCCTCCTCTACACTTGCATCTACCACCAAATAACTAGAGGTCATCACCGCCACCGCCATCCTCCAATTTGATGATTCCCACATCACCTTTCCCCACAACTTCACCCTCGAAGAAGCATGCAAGGCTGAGGCCTTTCTTCTTCTCCAAATTCTCGGTAGAGCTGCCCCCCCGCCAATGATAGCAATGATGATGACGATAAGGGTGATCACCATTCCAGTGGAGGAGACCAACCTTCCCCCCAACCTCGTTTTACCCCCACTTCCACCTAGGCTCGACCTCTTAACACCCACCTAACCCACCCCCCACTGGTGCCCACCAACACTCCCTCGAACCACCCACACTCCATGCCAAAATCCTATTAGGCACCAGCTTCCCCACTTCAACCACTTTCCCCAGCCGCCACCCTTCCCCTCTTTCCCTCACCACATACAACCCCTCCTTGTGTTCCCTCGCCACCCCCTTCACCAACAACACCATCAGCCCCTTCCTCCCTCCATCTCAGATTGGTCCCACCATTGCTCCCCAAGGTTCTCCCTTCTACATCGACGCACCCACATCCTCTCCTTAATACCTCGCTCGACACCACACCCCCTCTAGCTCCAAAACTCCTCTTCCTCAACAACTCCAACCCGCCAACCTACCTTCACCCACCCCCTAGAAGAGGGTGAAATCCCACCCCAACCCCCACATAGGAGTAAGATGAGGTGGATCCCCCCCTCAATCCCCTCAACTAGTGCATGTTAACCCATTTCTAGGGTTAACAAGAGCTACCGCAATTATCTTACATCAAGGAGTCAAGGTAGATACACCAAAGGATCATACATTCAAGATATGAAGCAATGGTGTCCAAATCTGCAGCTTGGACGGGCACTCGTAATGGTGTGATGGAATACTTAAGGCGATTCCTGCTTCAAGAGCATGTGGTAGCAAGTTAGGATGAAGTACCAAGTGATGTACTATGAGAGTAGTCATTATAATAGCATTAGGCCTCTTATGAGCCTAAAGTGCCTGGTCGGCCACAGTTTAAGTGAGTGTGAACACTTATGGCCATGTATATAAATGAATTTCTCTCATAATACAATATACTCTCCCATTGTACAATTGAGTCTTGCTCTTGCTAATCTCTCTCTCTAATGCATGCTAGTGAGTGTGTGTGAGTGATGTGAGGTGAGAGGAGGGATGAGTACTTATAGTGCAAAGGGACAGTGTGACAACGCTCGCGGCGGGAGGTGCGGTGGAATTGCTTCTCAAGAAGTTGTAGAGCTTGGAGACCTTAAGAGTTATGAGATAGACCATTGGAAATATCCTCACAAGAGTTGCAGTTCCCCAGGTAATCTCTTGTATGTGTTTCAAGGGAGATTAGGGTAAGCCATAACATTTTTGGCACCGCTGCCAGGGAGCCATCCCTTGGCTTTTTCCATCATTTTTCCTCTAATCTACGCATTACCCATTTCCCATTCTCTTGATTAATGGTTTCCCATAAACTAGTTGTGGATTATTTGATGGAGATTTGTGTGTGATTTTGTGAGAAATAGCTCTCTTTTTTGTTTTTTGCTTAATTTTTAGCTAAATTTGTTTGTTTTTGTTGTTGTTGTTAATGTGGTTTTTAATGTTCTTAGGGCTTGCACATAGTTTGTATTAGGCTTAGTTTGCATCCAATGCATCAAACAATGCAATAGAATGCACTTTTTAGTGTGAATGTTAGCTCTCTTTAGTGTTAAACATAGAACTAAAATCATTAATTTTAGCTTAAATTGTGAGTTTTTTGTTGAAATTGTTTACATTAGAGAGTTAGTAAGCATTAGGAGTAGCTTAATCCTTCAAAAAAATTCTCAAAACCATTAAAAAACCCTTGAATTTGACTAATTTATCTTAATGTACTGGTTTTTGTCATAGGGTGATTAATCTTATTCAAGAGGCAAAAAATTTAGAAAATGTGTTAATTGGGGTCCAAATTGATCATATAAGTAGTTGAAATTAGTGTTTTTGAGTGTTTTGTGTGAGCATCTACATTCTTTAAAACACTTTATTACATCAATTTTTTCATCAATTGGAAGAATTTGACTCTCTTTTACCTTAAAATAAGAGACAAAAATTAAGAGTAGATTGATGTTAAATATATATTAATCAAGTTTTGTTTGATCAAGGACTAACAAACTTGCAATGTTAAGGTATATGAATGATTTAGATATAGGAAAATGAATTATGCTTCTAAATCAACCAAGATTTAGGAAAACTATATAATGAAGTTGGTCTTTGACTTGTCTAGATGATTCTTAGATTGGTTAGACTAGCCTACTCTACTAAAAGAATGGTGGATCTCATTTTTACGTTTTAAAAGTGTGCAATGGGCCAATTTCTATATTAAGTTTCTTAAACACAAACCTATTATTTACTCACATTAGGTCTTGCTTATAACTCTAGGATAATCACTAGGTTTATAAGGTTTTGTTTTCTCTTTTGGTTTTTGCTTTAAGGCATGTTCTTCTACCCATTTCGAAGTGTTATCTTTTTTTACTATTTCTCATGCCTAAGCTTGTAAGCGTGTAAGTACATTCAAGGGTATCATGGACAATGTCCCGTTTTGTGCATTAAGGATGGTTGGTTTTAAAGGAGCTCATCCTCTCTTATTAGAGATGTCGATTGAAATAAGCAATACTGCATAGAATTTGGGGAATGAAAATTCCGAGATCAATCTTTCTTTTGTCATTGCTTCATTTGGTTTATATGAGGAACATCTCGTAGCATGATCATCTTCCAGCATATTGTCATCTAAACGTACTGCTTCTTTACAACATTAATCGAATGTTTTCGAGTTGGATACAATGATCAAATTGTGTAAGCTATTTTTCTTTAAGCCCATCATGAAACATCTCTTCAATTGAGAATTGTTTAATTTTTTCCATGACTCACATCGTGATTCCAAGAGTTTTATCCAAGGATAAAGTCTCTAATGGTTTTGTTTGGTTGACGCTCAATTGAATAGAGTTCTTTTGCTACACTCCACCGATCACCTTGTCTTGAAAAGCCATGGATAAAAGCTGACTTCAAGGTTCTGAAGTTTGTCTTGATCGTCGGCATCAATGTGATGAACGATCGACTAGCGTTTTCCTCTAAACATAGGTTCAACGCATGTACCTTGGTGAGGTAGTTTGGATTTCCAAAGGCTTCACATCTCTATTTAAACATTTGAATGAATTTAACAGGATCAGTTGTTCCATCGTATTTGCCCATAATTCAGGAAATCTGTATGGTTGTATTTTTGTATGAGTCACTGAGGCCATATGTAAGTGCTCTTGTGGGTGCGAACTCCACGTAGTCCTTGGGCAACCCCCCTTCTTGGACTTGTCAATATGTCCAAGGTGTGGGCCTCCAGGGGGTTGGAAAAGGGTTGGTACTTATAGGATTTGTGGAAATGTTAGGTAAAGGACCAAAGCCCGGTGGGATTGAAACCCGATGACACGCTTGTTGTAGGCATGGCAAATGGTATTAGGAGGTGCATCTGGGGCATAGATCTCAATGGCTTGAAGATGTCAGCTAGTGGATTTAGTAAGGGTGTCTGCCCACGTAGTCCCTCTATCGTTGCCATGTCTGATTGCCTAGGTTGATGTCTTTAGCTTTGCCATCTATGTTACAAAATCCTTGCAAATGAAGCACTGCAAAATTTTACAGCAGAGTTATCGTCATCCAGTGTTTCCTTTGTCATCCTGCAGAATTTTACAGCAAAGTCACAAGGAATGTGAGGCCAGTCGCCGCCAGAGTTATCATCATCCAGCCCTCCTCTTTTTGTAGACTGCAAAAAAAAGATGTTGGGATACCAAACCATCCCTTCACCTATCTTTTCAAAATTATCGAATATCACGTGCATCCCACACTTGGATGCCATGTGGACATATCTGAACAAGAAGGTGCAGGACCTGGAGTGGAAAACTGGTCCCATGTGAGCCCATTCTGGGACGAGTCAGCCAGGGTTCTACTCCATTCATTCGTGGTCAGGTGTACATTGTCTTGCACATGAAGTAGTGCCAGTTCGCACTGTGAGTCTTCCTTTGGAATGATGTCAGTTGCTCTGTGTGTTTGGTTTACGATCAGATGTCAGACGATTGTGTAGATGTAGGTTTGCGTTAAGTATGGGCATGGGGAAGGCTATGAGCCACCCCAAGGGGGCCAAGAAAAGCACACGTGTTTTTTTTAATCTTATTATATTTTCTCACAACCCGTTACAGCCTCAAGAGGCCTGGTGTACTCTTCGTTGGGTCAAACAAGTGTCCGTTTGCCCTAATTAGCTTAGACGCTACACGCACGTGAACCAAGGGATATTTGTTCTAAAAAAGTGCATGCTAGTAGCTTCCTAGATGGAAGAGGAGGTCCTAAAACCTATTTTCCATCATTGTCTCAAGATAAAAATGTTTTTTGGGAATTTTTTTCTTGTTTCGCAGCACATTTTTTAGGATGTTCCAAAAGGAATTTGAAAAAACTATGTATGAGAGAGTTGTAGTATTTTTGGAGTACTACAACATTGTCTCTCTGATTCGTTCATGATTTTATCGTTTAGACTCTCAAAAAGTAGCCCAAATATGATTCGAAGTTATTTTCGTGCTATTTTTAACGATTTTTAGTGCTGTTCGAGCTGTTTTTTGCCTCGATTTTTGGGTCGAGTTTTGAGGCTGCTAGTCGGAGGCCAAAATGATCAATTTTGACTTCGGACAGCCAAGACCAAATTTGAAGAGCTCAATGTCGGCTTTTCGTTCATCGGATTCATAGTTTAGGAGATAGGAGCCTCCAAATAGGGGTGTTTTTTTTTTGGCCGACGAAGCCCCTTTCACATTGTGAACTAGCAGGGTGCAGTTCACAGCGTGAAGCAAACTTCATGGATTTTTATCAAATCTAATTTTTTTTTCGGGTGAGGTCTTAAGGCGTGAGACGCTTAGGTCGTGAGACGCTTAGGCCGTGAGACCCTTAGGCTGTGATACGCTTAGGCCGTGAACCGTGAGACACGTGTCTCACGCGAGTTTTTTTTTTGGGCGTGGACTCCTAGGACGTGACCCCTCAAGGTCGTGAGAGTGCATAAATGGTTCACGACGTGAGCCACGTGGCTCATGCGATTTATTTATTTATTTATTAGAGTCTAGTGGAAAATTCAAATTTCCTTGTTTGGGAGGGATATTTTTTGAATTTTAAATTAAGGAGATATGGGTATTTTTCCAAAAAGGTAAGTGGGAATAAAAAAAGTCCATTTTTTTATGACACCCCTTACACCCTTCATAAATGACCCCCAAAATGTATAATTTGATAACTCATGGGCATCTACTCATTGAATGCTCATTAGCCTTAATGAGTTATGTAAAAAAAGTGATTAATAATTAATCAAAGATTAATCTTTCCTTATTTTACATTAATCAAGGACTCTAATTAACCACTAATCCCTAATTTAATTCACACAATTGAGCACATCATTGGATAGAGCAAGGGAATGCTAAGCTATGTGCATCAACAAATGTGTAAATTAATTTAAAATAAAAGATTAATTAGTACTTTCATGATTATGTCCAAATATCTTCACTTAGGAACTCAACTAAAACAAATCTTAGTCACTTATGTGGATCTAGTCTTATTGGTAAGAACTAGGTTGAAGTAAACATTGCAAGTATGTTAGTCCTTGATCAAACAAAACTTGATTAATATATAGTTAACATCAATCTACTTTCATGATTATGTCCAAATATCTTCACTTAAGAACTCAACTAAAACAAATCTTAGTCACTTATGTGGATCTAGTCTTATTGGTAAGAACTAGGTTTAAGTAAACATAAATCTATTTATGCAACATTTGAATCAAAAGAAAATATACTCAAGGAAGAGCGGTATTGACAATGAAATTCCTTGATCTTGTTTTAATTGAGGGTTAATCCTTCCTAACATTTTGAGCTTGTCTAACATTGCCCATGCTTATGTATAAGGTATTGGATCTTGCATAGAAGGTTACCAATATTATTAATGATGGATTTAGTTTATAGTGTTAACACTGATGCATGATCAGTGTTAACACTATAAACTAAATCCATCATTAATAATATTGGTAACCTTCTATGCAAGATCCAATACCTTATACATAAGCATGGGCAATGTTAGACAAGCTCAAAATGTTTTAACAGAAGGTTGAATGTAACTAACCTTCTACATAACCCGGTTAGTAAATTAAGCCATTGTTGATCAAGGAAAAGAATATGAAAGAAAACCAATACTTGTGAAGATTAGCATTACTATATTAAACATATCCACAAGACTTATCCTCATGTGCATAAACATGAGCATTAGTGTCATTACTGTCATTTGCTTAATCTATTATTGCTTATTAACAAAATTACTTGATTAAGGGTGAAGAACATGGTTAGCTTAATACCAAAAAAGAAAATAACCTTTATCTACTTCTATTTAATGCACAATGGGCATAGCTTTAACCCAACAAGCTTACTTCAAGCTAATCTTATTTAACAAAGTGATTAGGACAAAATATGAAAGTTTAGAATTTTGCCTCTTTTTGGAAGCTTCAATCTACTCCTTAGGGACTCCATTTCTCTCATATATTAAGCATAAACATTAGTGTAGGAGGGTATGTACTCACCCTCCATGTATGTAAACATAAAAAACCAAATACTCAAGCTTGTCAACAAATCTCCACAAGGAGAATAGTTTTCAGTGCAATTTTCAGCATTGGGGGGTAATTGTTTTTAAAAATTTTCATTTTATGAGTGGCCATTGCTATTTTTACTAGTCTATTGGATGCACTCTAAACACAAGAAACCCTCTATTAATCAAGAGTATGAAGGATTAGTGATTTTCACCTCTCTTGGATAGTTTTTGGAGAAATTTTGATCTAAAAACATGGGTCTTAATCCCCATTTTACTTGGGTTTAGTAATGATGAAAAGAAGAGGTTGAAGCAATCAAACCACATTACAAGAAAGGGATAATCAAAAATAGTTTTTTCAAGCCTCTTAATGAGATTATGGAAGAAATGATTAAGCTTGTTAATCACTATATTAAGCCATGCTTAAGACTTAGCAAGCTTAGCAATGTACAGAGAGAGGGAGAGGGTCGTGTGCATGTGCATGTGTGTGTGTGTGAGAGAGAGTGAGAGAGTTGGTTGTAGAGAAGGAATAGTTCTTTTGTGGAACCTTGGTCGGCCGCGGCAATAAGCGGGTGCAATACTAGTACATACAAATGCCGTGATACAGTTGAATCCCCGTGAGGCATGCTTGACTCTAAAGGATCTTATATATATATATGGGCACGATACGAGGCCAAGATGATCTTCGAGTCATCGATGGTTCAACACAAGCATGCGGTTTCATGATGACAAACGACATGCATGAAGACGTGGTGCTAAATGTCCAGAGTCTTGCAAGGGGCTCTGCAGGCTCTGTGCGAGAAAGGGCAGCTGGACAGAGCGCTAAATGTGCTGTATTGCTTGGATACAGCCCCCTCTGTCAACATCTACGTTTCCCTCCTCAAGGCTTGCATTAAAATCAAGGCCCTCACTCACGCCAAACAGGTCCATGCCCATCTTGCCCAACATCACGTCCAGTTGACTGGCTTGCTGGGCGATTACTTGATCGTAGCGCTCGCAAAGTGCGGCGCTATTGAAGATGCCCTCTATGTATCCCATACATTGCCATGCCGTACTGTCTTCTCATGGACTGCCATCATTTCTGCTTACACCGACTACGGCTATGGGCAGGAAGCACTCAGAATGCATCAAAGTATGCTAGAGGACGGTGTGGAGCCAAGCACTTACACCTTTGTTAGCCTCTTCAAAGCTTGTGGCAGCATACCAGACCTTGAACAGGGCAAGAAACTGCATGCCGATGCTCGCAGCAAAGGCTTTACATCTGACGTCTTTGTTGGTAGTACTCTTGTGAGTATGTACGGCAAGTGTGGAGCCATTGGGGAAGCAGAGATTGTCTTCAGTGAACTGGCCCCGCGTAGTGTTGTGTCATGGAATGCAATGCTCACAGCCTATGTTGAGCAGGGCCAAGGATGGAAGGCTTTAGAGTTGTACACACAGATGCAAAAGGATGGCACTAGTCCAGACCAACTGACATCTGTGTTGCTGCTGCAGGCATGTGCCGCCCTTGCTGAGAAAGACAAAGCTCTTTTCGTGGAGGGGCTATCAACCAAGGTGACACCTTTGGAATTCGGACTGGCATTACATGCCGATGCCGAGGCAAAAGGCTTCACATCTGATGTTGTTGTTGGCAACACCATTGTTAGTATGTATGGTAAGTGCGGGGCCATGGTGGAAGCAGAACACGTGTTTGGTGCTTTGTCCCAGCATACAGTGGTGTCCTGGAGAGCGATGCTCTCAGCATATGTTGAACAGGGCCAAGGACAGAAAGCCTTGCAACTGTACTCACAGATGAGAGAGGAAGGTGCAGGTGAAAGTCAGCTGACATTTGTGATTGCTCTTCAGGCATGTGCCCTCCTTGCTGAGAAGGAAATTGGGCAGGCATTACATGCTGATGCCCGCAAAAAAGGCTTCGAATCTGATGTCTTTGTTGGCAGCACCCTTGTGACTATGTATGGTAAGTGTGGGGCCATTGTGGAATCAGAACGTGTGTTCAGTGCACTGTCCCATCGCAATGTCGTGTCTTGGAATGCAATCCTGTCAGCATACATTGAACAGGGCCAAGGATGGAAGGCTTTACAGTTGTACATACGGATGCAAGAGGAAGGTGTGAGTCCAGACCGGCGTACATTTGTGTTGGCGTTACAGGCATGTGCCACCCTTGCTGAGAAGGAAGAAACTTTTCTTACAGAAGGACAGTCAACCAAGGTGACATCTCTTGAAATTGGACAGGCCTTACATGCCGATGTGCGCAGGAATGGATTCACGTCTGATGTCTTTGTTGGTAGCACCCTTGTGAGCATGTATGGCAAATGTGGGGCCATTGTGGAAGCAGAGCATGTGTTTGGTGCACTGTCCCAGTGCACAGTTGTGTCATGGACTGCAATGCTCTCAGCATATGTTGAAGAGGGCCAAGGATATAAAGTCTTGCTGTTGTATGAACAGATGCAAAAGCAGAGTGCGACTCTAAATGATGTTACACTCATTTGCATTTTGCAAGCCTGCAGTGCAACTGGAAGCTTGGAGTTATGCAAACAGTTACACTTTGGCATTGTGTCTGCTGGGTACGATCAGATTCCCTCTGTGGCAGCCACACTGATTCATGCATATGGGAGTTGTGCAAGCATGGTAGATGGGCAGGCATCCTTTGATAAGTTTTTGGAGCATGATATAGTCTTGTGGAATGCATGCATTGCTGGTCATGCAGAGGAAGGAAATTTCTCAGCAAGCCTCCACATGTTTGAGAAATTGAAGCTAGCAGGGGTCAAACCTGATGAAAAAACATTCATTTCAGTTCTCTCAGCTTGTAGTCATACTGGGCTTGTTGTCAAAGGCCTTCAATACTTTGAATCCATGAGCAGAGATTATGGCTTAACTCCAGACTTGAAGCATTATGGCAGTATGCTGGACCTCCTTGGCCGCACAGGGGAGTTTAAGAGGGTACAGAACATGCTGTGGAGCATGCCCATGCAGGCGAATTTAACTATTTGGTTGTGCTTTCTGGATGCGTGTCGGACACATGGCAATCTAGAGCTAGCAAAACAGGCATTTGACTATGCAATGAATCTGCAACCCAAGCAGGCTGTTGCATCGCCCTTATCCTGATATTGTCCTGCAGGAGTGCACAGCGGTGAGTAGAAGGCCAGTATCCGCTTCAGTGTTTTTCCTTATCTTAGCTAGTTAGCGAGCCAAAGTAATTATTCTAGGACCATAACGGTGAGCTTTTCTTTTCAAAGGATGTAAGCATGCTGTTGAGGATTCTATGTGCTGGGTTAGAAGCTTTACTAGGTACCCATAAGACGTTTTAACTACTGCATGAGCCACCTTCTGTTGGAGACATGCGTACATCACATGTATGCACATGCAATACTGCAAATGTACATGCACCTAACTGCATGACACTGGACACTTGTCCGTTATGCAACTAATCCTGTAACTACCTGTCCGTTATGCAACTAATCCTGTAACTATCACCCTCAGCCTTCTATATTAAGGGTCACTCTTGTAATCAACATAGGATGTACGTAATACAATCTTGGTACCTTCAACCACTCATGTGTGACGTCTGTCATCTTTTTCATCTCCCTCCTTAGCCATCCACTAGCTATGGAGTCTTTGAGATCCAACCCTAATCCTTAACATGGTATCCTTGCCAAACCTGGGTTATGGTTAGGTGCCTGCCTGCATCTGCTGCCCCCCCTCGCCGGCACCCTCACCCTGCAGACAAATCTGGTCTCCATGCCCTGCTCAGTTCCTATGCCCCTTAATCAGCTCCTTGGCTGGTGCTCGCCTGCTCGTGGAAAGGTGCTGCAGTGCCTCAGACACCTTCTACTGGTGACCTCGCCTTGCCCTCTGCTGATGATTGCTCACAGCACCTGCAGGCCTCTCAGCATCAACAGCCACCCAATGGCCCACCATTATGCAGCAGCCACGCAGTGGCCTGCTCTACCTCAACCGCCCGCGTGAGGCCTCTCAATGTCCCAGCCATGCCCTCTTGCGAGAGGCGGCTCCTAGTGGGCTCCTGTGCATCGATGCCCCTGCAGCCTCTTCTACATACGCCGTATCCTGGCACCCTGCAGACACCATCCCAGGGTCTGCTTGGTCTCCCCCCGCCCCACAGAGGGCCCCTCAACATTAATGGTGTCCTTGTGGTCCTCTCTGCAAGATCCACCGTGTGGCCCCCTAGTGGGCCCTCAGCTGACTTCGCTTCGCTCTTGTCTGCTGGTTCACTCAGCGGTGTTTCTGCTGAACGCCCTGCACACTGTTTCGGTGCATTGTCTGTCCAACTGGGCTCTCTACATCATGCCCCCAGAGGTGGACTTGACGGCCATTCATTAATGGCCGTAATGGCCGTCAAGTCCACCTCAGCCAACTTCGCTTCGCTCTCGTCTGCTGGCTCAGCTCAGCGGCGTTTCTGCTGAACGCCCTGTACACTGTTTTGGTGCATCGTCTGTCCAACCGGGCTCTCTACATCATGCCCCCAGAGGTGGACTTGATGGCCATTCATTAATGGCCGGCTTGTGTGCTTCCAATGCCCACTTGGCCCTTCTACATCACCCCTGGGATGGGTGGTACGGTTTTGCATACATGGCGGGCTCCTGTACCTGCCAGGCACACCCCCTCTGCCTGCATCCAAACCCCGACCCTCCTTGGCAGATCTGCTTGCCTCACCCCTGGTAGTCTTCTGGGCATACACTACCCCTCATGCCATACTCTCTCCGGATATCGGAGAACCCTCCTTATCTGCAGGGCGATGCTATACCCCTTTCAGAGGATCCCCTCTCTTTTGCAGCAGTTATGTGAGCTCTCATCCATGCTGGTTCCACAGAAACCCACTGCCTTGCTGTTTCTGCATCAAACATGCAGCAGGTCCTCGGAGTACCTGCAGCTTCTTATGCTGCCTCAGCGTCTCCTCGTAAATGGGATCATGCCCACAGCAGCCTCTTGTCCACCTTGCAGATGTCAGAATGCACACCAGAAATGAAAGACAACTGCTGTAGAGAGCAAAACGCAGAGAAGAGAGAGAGAAAGAAAGAAAGATTTTATTAACGTCTTCCAAAAGACCGAACTCAGCCTATGAGACAAATTAGTGTACCTGTGTGGGGTATCCTATGTCATCCCAACAAAATGAAAAAGTACTGAACTAAAAAGCTGAATCTGGGTGTGCAATAAGTACAATGAGTGGGGGAGGGGATGGAGCTCTACTACTAGGAGAATGCAAAGCTATATGCATGGAGTATACAATCATGATATGCAACCTAGCTAGCTCCATCCTGTACCATACTGGGGGTATAAAATGGTATACATCAATGAAGGGGGTGTCCACAGCTCCCTGAAGAACATGCCTGGGTCTGCTCTGAAGCGAGCCAGTCGCTCCGCACCCTCACTGTGAAACTGAGCTCTGATCTCTGTCATCTCTCTCTGGTACAGGTGTGGTGTCCGAAAGCCAGGTGTCCTCTGTCTCCTGCGGGCTCTGAGTGTCTCTGTTCTCTGGAGAGTAATTCCCTGCTGTGTAGGGGTTGGGAGTGGGGTGGATCTCTGAAAAAATGTAGTAATCTGTGTCTGTCGTCCCCCCTCTGGAGCTGTTTGAGCCTGTAATGATGTCTCTCTGTGACGTTGTTGTTAGAAGTCATCTCCTGTCTATATTTATACACTAGGGCCTCTGTTGTGGGTGTGCCCGCCCTGTATAAGGTGTTTTATCATTTTTCCTCACTCCTCGTATTTTTCCCTATTTTTTCCTATTTTTTTCCATTTTTTCTATGGTGTGGATGGATGCCAGATAGTTGGCAGGAGCACCTAGTGGCTGGCCGACTGCATATTCAGCAGTCGCGGAGGTGCTGGTGGCTGGCCGACTTGCTCCTACTGACGTGGAGGCCTTTTATTGCTGGCCGACTGCTGTATGCAGTCGTGGAGAGCTTTTACAGCTGGCCGACTGCTCACATGGGGCATATAAATAGGCCCCATGCCCCCCACCATTGTATCATTCAGTTTTCTGCGGGACCTTGTGTATAGAGGAGAGTTTACACACCTATCTCTCTGTGTTTCTTGTGCTGTCTATTTTCTGCATTCTACTTGCTCTTGTCTACCTAAGTTTGGTTATCATTTCCGCTGCATATTCTGACATGGTATCAGAGCCCTAGGCTCGTGATAGATCTTGGGAGTTTTTCTGAGCAAGAGGGGGATCGTTAGGTTGCTGATTGGTGGACTGTTTTGGACTGTTTGGGAAGAGAAGGTGCAAGAGGAAGGCGGGCTAAGGTGCTGGACAGCCACTTGCAGGTTTTACAGATTTTTTTTTTCCCACCCACCCACCCTTTCAGTTTACTCCCCGCGATGGCAGATTTACTAGAGATGGCTGAGAAGCACGTGAAGATTCTGACTCTCCCCACGTTCCTAGTGGATCGTCAGTTGGACGGGTCCAATTACGGTATCTGGAAGGTCATGATGGAGTATGTGTTGGAGTCATATGACCTTGCTGATTTCATCATCATCGGGGTTCCATGGCCGGAAGCAGAGGAAGGGGAGTTACTGTCGACGAGGAAGGACCGAGAGGCACAGGCACACATGTGGGATCGTGTCAACGCCAGGGTCCGGTCATTTATTTTCCTCAACTGCACACAAGTGATCAATCATGTAAAGCACATGACGCTGGCGAGAGGCATATGGGAGCACTTGGCTTCTTTGTATAACAGGGTATCACCCATGAAACGGATCTCCTTGGAAGTGCAGATGTGGGTTATGAACCCTGCAAAGTCCTCGACGATGCGGGAACACATTAACAAGCTGCAGGCCCTTCAGCAGGAAGTCCTACAAGCTGGGAAAGAGATATCATCTGAAGACATGGCCATCACTTTGCTGTCCCACTTGCCTGCTCAGTATTCTGCTTTCTATTCCTCGTTGATTATTACGAGTGGCAGACTCAGCACCATTACCTGGGAGGAGCTTGTGCCAATGGTCTTGGACCAGGAGGAACGTTTCACGAACCCTCCTCACAGCGGAGGTTCGGAGGCCTTAACTGGCCAACGGTCGAAAGGCCGGAATAACAACAAGGGCAAAGGGAAGGCTTCACCGGAGAAGTCTTGTGAGAAGAAGCCTGATTCAGAACGAGAGAAGCTGAAGGCCGAAAGATCTTGTAATGATTGTGGCGAGAAAGGCCACTATTGGAGGAAGTGTCCTAAGCGGACATGGAAGAGTGCTGATTCCTCAGCCTCAGCTGCAAAGACTCCGGTATTTGTGCACTTAGAGATGGTGGACTCCGACGCTTCATCATCTTCGAGCGAGGACCCGGGAATGGATTCTTGACAGTGGTGCTTCCAGGCACATGACTCCATCCCGTGACTTCTTTCTGGATCTGAAACGGCAGTCAGGTCGCATCTTTATTGGCGACAACTCCACTATTCCGATACATAGTGAGGGCCGGATGGAGATTATTCCCGACGGTAAGGGGGGCAAGCATGCTTCCCGTGTTCTTTATGTCCCTGCTCTGGGTTTTCATCTTCTGTCAGTGCATGAAGTATGCAAGACTGGCTTTCGGGTGGAATTTGAGGAGCATTCAGTTGCTCTACGAGACCGAGAGACTGGCCAAGTTGTTTGGGAAGGTGGTGTGGAGAATGGTATCTACAAGCTCTCTGCACTCTCCTCGTTGAGAGGTTCTCAGGTCGGAGATTTGTGGCACTTTCGTTTTGGCCACTTAAATGTGGATGCATTGAGGCGAGCTTTCCGAGACCAGATGGTGGTTGGCTTGCCAGATGTTGGTAGTAGGCAAGGGCGTTGCAGTTCTTGCATACGTGGTAAGCTGTCATGGCCCTGTGAAAATGAAACAGCACAAGTGTGGGCATGGTGATTGCTGAGTCAGAATATTGAATGATTCACATGGGGGGTGCCCGGACAGAGTTAATGATGGTGGACATCCCTAGGTGTGAAGGGGGGAACTAGAACATTAAACTTTTAATGATTTATTAAAGTTGCCCCTAGGCCTTAGTGGCCCCTAGGGACTTTAATAATTTTTAAAGTGGGGGACCCTAGGATTATTATGGAGAGGGGGCCACTCCACTTTTGGAGTGTGTGCTTCTCTCTCCTCCCTCTCTCTCTTCTTTTTGGGAAAAAGAGAAACGTGGAGCAAAAGAGTGTTGGGAAGCGTGGAAAAGAAAGCAAGAAGGAGACGACTGCTGATTAGGGTTGCTGTTGCTGATTTCTGTGTGCTGGAGCAGGCCGTACAGCAGCCGTACAGGTCTGTACGACAGCAAGTACTGCTGTGGACAGAGGCGGCGCTGAGTTGTGGAACAGAGACTGGCTGCAACAGGCGGCTGCAGCTGCTGAACTCAGGCAGTACAGGCTGTACGACTGCAAGTACAGTTCTGTACTTCTGCAGGTACACTGTACGGCCAGATCAGGTGCAAGTACAGGTGCTGGGCATCACTGTTGCAGGCGGCGCAGGCGACCAGCATCAAAACAGCAGGCGGCTACTACTGGCTGCGCAGGTACAGGTGTGTACAAGTGCTGGCTGCAGGCAAGGACAGTTTCTGGCACGTATCCCGAGGTGGTACAGACTGGTACAGTGCTGTTTTTCAGGACTGTACAGACAGGTACAGCACTGAGGTGGACACAAGGAGGAGGGTACAGACAAGTACATGCACACATGTGAAGCAGGGTTGTGGAAACAAGTCCCTGCAAGTACAGATTGGTACCGTTGCTTCCTCCAGTGCAAATACACGGGCTGATTTTGGTAAGCTCCGCATCTGTTCAACTATCTCTCTTTCTACTGCTTTATGTCTGTTGCAGATTTGAGCTATCTGGCCCCTTGTGAGAGGAGGGGTATGGCAGATTGACAAGGGTTGAGACAGAGGTTGAACAGTACATGTATGTATGAGCTGAGATGTTGAATCATGTGCTTGAGTTATGCCAGATGTATGCTCATGGCTGCCCTGCTTAGTGGTCTTGGCTGATCAGAGGGAGGCACAATGTGTTATTTTGAGACACAGATCTGTGTGCATGGATCCTCTGTGCTAAGAGGGATTGTGGGCCGTCAGATTGGACATACAGGTGTAATCTCTTGGCTGATTTTTGGTTGTACTCAGCCTTTCATACTTTTGGAAATTGAATAAAGAAATACCGCAAGGGGCGCCAAGCTTTGGGGCCAACAGGTGTCGCTTTGTTTTCAGATTTGGGCACTCTAGCCCCAATCTTTTCTGTTTTCATATCTAGACTACAAGTGGACGGGTGACTGCTAGTCTACCACACTCTAGTTTCTATCAGAGGCCGGTTTCAAGGTTCCGTCCCCGGGACCAATCATCAACTTTCTGAAGGGGGTGAGCTCGTGGTTGCCTCGAAGAAAGCCATCGCTGAAAAATTCAGCAACCATGTCTGATACAGAGGATGAGTACTTCTATCATGAAGAAGAAGAGCAAGAGACTTCTCGTGAGAAAGATGTATCTGAGGATATTTTTGCAGGAGAACAGGCTGCAGATGTTGAGCCTTATGAGGATGTAACACAGCCAGAGGATGTGCTTGGTAAAGAGGATGATGATGCTCGGTTCAAAGATCGTTTGGCTGGTGTTATGGATGTATTTATGCAGCTCACACAGAGTGAGAGATTTGCTGAATTTATGAGATCCCGCACAGAGCCCGAGAAAAAGAAGAAGAAGGTTCGTTCTAAGAATCTTCCTCAGGGTCATAGTGGTGCCATCCCACAGGAACCATCTTTTGGCCAGTTTCCGAACATGCAGCATGCTTATGGTGCAAACTCTCAGAGTTCCTTCTATGGACAGCCACCTATTCCTCAGCAGAATATGCATCCAGGTTATTTTGGTGGTGGCTCGGTGTTCCAATCTATGACTGGGGGTTACCCTCAGGGAGGCATGGGTATGCACAGGCCTTTTGGAGCTAATTTTCAGCCTAGTATGCAGGGGAATATGTATGGTGGTATGCAGTCCGGTATGCAAGGAAATATGTTTGGAGGCATGCAACCTGGGATGCAAGGCAATATGTTTGGTGGTATGCAGCCAGGTATGCATAATGGAATGTTTGGAAACATGGCTGGAATGTATGGTATGCCTGGTGTGGGAATGGGAAATGTTGACCCAATGATGGGCATGAATGTTGGGGGCAGCAATCTTGCGAAACCACTTCCATATGATAATCTAACGCCTATGGGAAAGGCGAAGGATTACAAGGAAGGGGGAGCTGCAGTGAAGTTTGATACATTCAGTGGGGCCAAAGATAAACTTAAAGCACTTACGTTTTTACAGCAGTTTGATGCTGCTTTTTCTGGTGGGAATTACACAAAGTCCTCTAAGGTGAGGAAAGCTGCCACTTTTCTCAAGGGCAATGCTTTGCAGTGGTGGTCTACTCTTCTTTTGCAGGGCATAGCACCCACCACTTGGGTACAATTCAAACAGGTTTTCTCTTCCGTATGGCTCACATCTACATTTGAGGTGGATGTTATGACCGCATGGCACAAATTGGATGCTTCAAAGTGTGAGAATTTGGAGGATTATAACAAGAAGTTTTGGGAAGCTTTACTCCCAGTGACTTCTTATCGTGCGGTGCCATTATCTGAGCAGGTAGAGAAGTATTGTTGTGGGCTGCCCAAAGAAGTGCGAGATTATTGTATCAAGACAAGAGTAACGAACATGTCACAGATGATTGAAAATGCTATGACAGCTAATGCGTTACTCACTGGAGGTTCATCTGGGTTTAAAGGCAGTAAGAACTTGAGCAAGAAAGCTGAAAAATCTGGACATGCTTCTCGTGATGCTAAAGGGTCTTCAGAGACGAAGTATAAGAAGTTGCCAATGCCCAAGAGGACTTCTGAGGAAAGACAGGCTTTGAGAGATGCTCGTAAATGTTTTTACTGTACTGAAGAGGGACATATGTCATTCAATTGTCCCAAGAGAAAGTCCCAAAAGGACTCTGACAATAAAGGAGAGCCCAAGTCAAAGAAACCAAAACCTTTTGCAGGGTTAGTTCCTGATCTTGTGGGGGAACAGCCAGGTGGTGAAGCAACAGAGTTGTGCAGAGCATGGGCCAAGGTGAGAGATCAGAATGCTTTGATCTTCTTTGACACAGGTGCTAGAGCCAACTTCATTTCACCTGATTTGACTGGCCGATTGGGAATTCGCGCAGAGGAGATGGGGCCGTTACATGAGGCTAATATGGCTTGTCCAGGGTATGCAGAACCCGTTACTCCTATTATTGGAAAGCTTCAGCTTCATTTGCAGGGTTATGTGGACAGCGAAGAGTTCTTCATCATGCCTTTGGATGGCTGTGATGTTTTGTTGGGGATGCCATGGTGCCACAGGGTACATGCGGTGGTGGATACTTACAATAGGAAAATCACTCTGACTCATAGAGGGAAAGAACATGTATTGGATGTAAAACTCAAAGGGGAATCTGTTCCTATTGTATCCGCTTCGGCGATTTCATCAGTAATGAAAAAGCATCTTTCCGCGTACTTGATTTATGTAAAGGATGCACAGGATGATGAGTCTAAGTCTAATTTGTCTATGTTAGATAAGGACAGGACTGATTTCTTATGTGGGTTTCAAGACTGTTTTTCCGAGTCATTGCCAGGAGAACTTCCTCCTGAGAGGCCAGAAGATCATGCCATTGATCTGATTCCTGGTAGTACTCCACCGAATAGACCGCCGTGCCGTGTTAGTGCAACCCAACAGGAAGAGATTATGAGTCAGGTGCAGGAGCTTTTGAATAAAGGGTTGATACAGCCTAGCTCATCACCCTTTTGCTCACCTGTGCTCTTAGTGCAGAAAAAGGATGGTTCTTGGCGCATGTGTATTGATTACAGGGTGCTGAACAAGAATACCATCAAGAATCGATTCTCCATACCGAGGATCGATGACATTTTGGACCGCTTACAGGACTCCACAGTTTTTAGTCGTATTGAAGCTCCAGACTGCCTCCCGAGCCTCTCTCACCCTGTCATCTGCTGGCTCAGCAGAGAGCAGATCCCTGTAAAAATCTGTGGCGATCGCCCGAACCCTGGGGGGATCCACCACCACCTGGCCATCAGCCTGCCGAAGACGCTTGAGATCCTCTCGTCTGAAGCGATGCCCTGTCGCCTCAAAGAAGTCTCGAGTCACTCTGTCTCCAGCCTGTGTCCAAAAAGAAGCCCGAGCATGGGATCGTAACTCCACCCTCCTCTCCTCGATGGATCTGATCTCTGTGCGAGCTGACTCCATCTGCTCTGAAATCCAAGGGCTCGTAGGCTCCCTCTCCTGAAGTCTCTGAAGGGAAGCTAGACTCCTCCGCAGGCTCCTCTCCTGCTCTCTGAAAGCCTCCAGACGGTCCAGGGCAGCCTGTCTGAGCATCCTACTGATCTCTTGCAAACCCCTGTCAAGATCGCTGGCTGCTGATCCTCTCCTGAACTGAAGCTCCTGCCAGACCTGCTCAACTCTGGTCGCAATCTCGGGCTCCTCTATGAGACAATCTGGAATCCGGACGCTGTGGCCTCGCTCTCCTCTCGTAGGGTCATCGATCTGGAGAAGCACTGGAAAGTGGTCTGAAAACGAGGAGCCTGCAAGTATACCCACAGTGCCACCTCTATCGCAAGCCCACTCATCAATGTAAAACCTGTCAATGCGGGAAAGGTTAACTCCTGTGGCCCGTCTATCCGAGCACGAGAAAGATAAACTCCCCTGCAACCTGCCAAACTCCGAGAGAGTCCACGGATCTTGGCCTCTCACCTGCAGCACTAGTTCCTCCCAGGCAGCGAGCTCCGGCCCATGAATGGTCTCCTGGCTGCCCCCCATCCTGTCCTCTGCATCCTCCAGCATGTTGCAATCCCCCCCTAGGCACCAATGGTCTGCCATGGGGAGGGACTGCCTAATGGTGCTCCAGAACTCAGCTCTCCCGGTCGCCCCATTAGGGGCGTAGAAGTTGAGGAAGCCAATGCGGTCTTCCCCAACCCGAAGGATGATCCACTGCGCTCGACCCTGGACCAGAGTGCTAGAATCCACAACCTCGGATAGAAGCTGCTCGCTGACTGAGATGCATACTCCACCTTGGTTCCCCTGGGAGCCATATGCCGGTGACCAAAAAGTGTGACTCCTGCCTGGCAAGATCTTCCCGCAGGTGCGGGTACGCCCGGCAGAAAGGTGGTGCTCCTGGATGAAAAGGATATCTATGGGTCCTCCAACGAGAGCCCTCTGGATCTCCTGGCGAAGTCTGCCCTGACCAATGTAGCAGCGAGGTCCACCAAGACCCTGGATGTTCCATGAGAGGATCCTCATGGATGAGCTATGGCAAGTGAAGCAGCCGCCACTGGCTCACCCCTCTCAGCCGGCCCGGATGAGCTGCCCTCCACTCTGTGAGTCTTGGGCGCCGGCTTGGAGGGAGAATAGTCACTGTCTGTCCGGGTGCGGAGTCTCTCCAAAAAGAGGGTGACCTGTCTCTGTGTCCAGCCCCACTCCGCCTTCGCCCTGTCTAGGGCATAGGCGTGAGACCAATCCTCTGCATATGTGTATCTAAAGGTAGGCTGCACCCTCGGGGCGGCGTGGAGGAGAATCAGTAGCACCGCCTCAACTGAGGTGTGGACCGGATCCGCCCGCCAATCTCCTATACCAAACAAGCTCATGCGGGCTGAGTGTAATCGGGTCTGCAATAGGTCCGTGAGCCCCAGGTCACTGAAGTGGTGAGAAAACTCCAGTATCTGATCACGCAAAACTTCCTCTACAGAGTTGCAATCCCATGCTGTGTCTGGGGCAACACTGAGAGGAAAGGAGAAGGCCACCATGCTGCTCACCACTGAAGGAGAACGAGAGGGATGGCACACCACGCAAACTCGCAAGGGCGCGACCAGTGTCTCAAACGGGCCAGCATCCAGCTGGAGACACCTGAAAAAACCATAATCCACTGGGAGCCCCATCACTCGCGGGGGCCCCCCAGGGGAGGATGGAGAGAACTCTGTGGCGGGCGAAGCTATGATCGCCATCTCCACCGGCCCGGAGTGGCGGTGGAACAGCCGCTGAACTGAACTCTGGCCTACCCAGCTGCGCTGCCCCGGGGCACTTCCTCGGGGCAAATGCCCTGGTGAGGACGGTCTCTCAGTGGCTTTCTTCCAGAGGCACTGGGGTCTCTTGCATAGGGGTTTCAGATTGGCATTCCAGGAGATCATGGAGTCGGGAGACATGCCGGACAGCATGGCAGAGGGGTTGATTCACTTGATCCCCAAAGAGGGAGGAGACAGACTGGAGATTAGACAGTGGAGACCGATCACCTTGCTAGGCACGGCCTACAAGGTCCTAGCTAAGGCGATCAGCAGGCGGCTTCAGCCTCACCTTCCGGACATCATCCACTCCACGCAGACAGGCTTCATCCAGGATAGGAGCATCCTGGATAACATCTTCTCTTTCTGGGAGGCTACGGCTTTGGCTAGATTTCGGCAGGAGGATCTGGCAGTGCTCCTTCTCGACTTCGAGAAGGCATATGATCGGGTGGACTGGGCCTTCTTGGAAGGCACTATGGAGAGGATGGGCTTCCCCCCTCAGTGGATCCGTGGGGTCTCTGCACTCTACACATCGGCCCATAGCCAGGTGCTGATACAGGGCGTGCGCGGAGAGAGGTTCCAGCTCTCGTGCTCGGTGCGGCAGGGGTGTCCCTTGGCGCCCTTTCTTTTTCTTTTTGTGGCGGAGGCCATGAGCACTTTCTTGACGGCACAGGATACAGGTTTGCGGGGCCTCCAGCTCCCCATCCGCACCTCGGAGGAGCTCCTAGACTCGGAGTTTGCGGATGACACTGCTGTCTATCTTCAGGGAGGGGAGGAGAACCTCCGCCGCTTCGCCTCAGCCATGGACAGGTTTTGCAGAGCTTCGGGCGCTTTGATCAACTGGCACAAGTCGTGTGGGTTGTGGGTCAGTTCTGTGCCCCCCCCCCGACTTGGAGGCTAGTTGATGGGTTTCAGTGGCTGCCCCCCGGCACTACAGTGCGCTATTTGGGATGCTATGTGGGCATTGACATATCTCCGGAGCAGCAGATAGCCCCCCTTCTTCTGAGCATTCGGAAGAAGCTTCTGTATTGGAGTACCGCTCGTTTATCTCTGGCTGGCCGAGTGGTTGTGGCCAACCAGGTTCTGCTTGCTACCATGTGGTACATCACTTCTTGCTGGGCCTTCTCGCGGGCGTGTATTGGCCTGGTGCAGAGGCTCATCAGGAACTTTCTTTGGTCCGGTGGCGACGGGCGGCCCGCCAGGGCCAAGGTGGCATGGGCTGTGATCACCCAGCCGAGGGAGAGAGGCGGCCTGGGCATAGTTGATCCTATTTGTCAGAGCCGAGCTTTGCTTGGCAAGTTGGTGGTTCGTGGCCTCCTACCAGGCGCTGAGCCATTCTTGTTTCCAGGATTCTCAGCCGCACTCCTTCTCTTAGCGGCCCCTGGACCCCCAGCATAAGGTGGATCTTTACAGAGCAGCGATCCAGAGGAGTGGGCCTTGGCTTCGAGGAGCGTTTTGCAGCTAGCCTTCTGAGGGCCTGGGAGCATCTGAGGCCGTCACTCTTCCAGACTCCCCCGGGCACCGATGAGGAGCGCTTGAGGCAGCCATTGATCTGGAACCCCTTGATCCGACTTCCCAGTGGTCATATGGTTGGATCGTGATCTCACGTGTCGTGGGGCCCGTTGAGCTCCGGCCCAGCCCAGTCCCTAGACGACTGGATATATTTTCAGCAGCTGCCTCTAGAGGCTCAGGAGAGGAGACTCAGCGGGATGAGGGGCAGAGAGTTGATGAGGCAGGACATTGAGGCGGCCATCCCCCGGGAGTGGCGGACTCCAGTACAGGACCCTCCACCTCCACAGTGGATGGGCGTCTTTACTCGACATGAGATCCTTCTAGCGGTCTGCGGCTCAGCAGAGAGAGTCGCCCCCCTCACCTTCGAGGTGGGAGAGGGAGGCCAGCTTCAGAGGACCCGACTAGATTTGGATGAGTTCTAGGGTTGTATCTTTCAGAGGGTGCGGGTGGTCGGCTTTCATCAGAGACAGTGGCATGTAGACCCCTCATCGGCCTCGATAGGGGAGGACTATTCTTGGAGATTATGGGCTTGGGACAGCAGGCCTCTTATTCGCCTTCAGTGGGATCCAGGCGAGTGGCTTTGGCGAGATCCCTACTCGGCCCCTACCAGCCCAGGCACCCCCTTTTTTCAGTACACAGCGAGGCTGGGGCGGCGGATCCAGAGGCACAGGACAGCGGGCACCCCGGCGGCGGCCGAGCATTGGCGGCGACAGGGGCTCTCCCATGCCTTCCTTAGGGACTTCTGGCAGCGCCTTTGGGCCAGCTTCCGACCCCGGAAGGTGACGCTTTTTCTCTGGCTTACAGCGCATAGAGGACTGGCTGTGGGGGCTTGGCTAGCTTTTGGCAGACACCCAGCGTCCTGCCCTCGGTGCGGCCATGCACAGGAGTCGCAGCGGCACTGCTTATGGGATTGCCCACAGGCACAGCAGGTCTGGCAGCGCGCTCTCAGGATGGTTTTTGCAGGCTTGCCAGGTGAGATGATGGCGACGTGGGGTGCGGTGGCTTGGGCCACGGACAGCGGCCCGGCCCTTGGATACGAGGACGTCCCTGGCAGTGTGACCATCCAGGTCTCTGACAGGGCGATGGCGATGGTTCCGACGCCAGACTTCTCTTCGGCAGTCTCCCAGGAGGGGGACGGGCACAGATGGGAGATGATCAGCAGCATGACGGCTTGGCACATATGGAGAGCCCGATGCAGGGAGGCCATAGACCGCCAGGCGACTCCACCGGCGGAGGTCATACAGGCCCTCTGGGTGGACATCATTCACACCTTGAGAGGACATTGGGGGAAACTTCAGGGCGACTCGGATCGCATGAGAGGTCGCCGCAAGGCGTTCCTCCGCATTTGGCAACCAGGCCCTTTCCTCATTGCGAGGGGCAAGGATGTCACTTGGCACTACAGGCCTCCAGTTTGGCTCTCCTCACCTCCCGCATGTATTACTAGGTAGCCCCCCCCAGAGAGCGGCCAGCCACGGGGGTGGAGCTCCGGTGTTCACTGTGTTTATTATCCCTCCTTGTGAGGTGAGCTTTGTAGCCTTATGGCGTTTTCTCATTAACTAATAGAAGGATCGTTTTTACAAAAAAAAAAGAAAAAAGAAAAAAAAAAGCCATGCAGGTGGAACTTGATGCCATCGAGAAGAACAACACTTGGGAGTTGGTACCGAGGCCGTCGAAGCGGTCAGTCATTGGTGTCAAATGGGTCTTTAAGACCAAATATGCGTCTGATGGGTCGGTGGACAAACACAAAGCCATACTTGTGGCTAAAGGGTATGCTCAGCGGCTAGGCATCGACTACGAGGATACCTTTGCACCGACAGCATGGATGTCCACGATTCGGACCGTTCTTGCCCTTGCTTCTTCTCAGAGGTGGCCCGTGTATCAAATGGATGTAAAATCTGCGTTCCTTAATGGTGACCTATAGGAGGAGGTGTATGTTGAGCAGCCTCCAGGCTTTATTGTTCCAAGATCTGAAGGGATGGTTTAGAGGTTACGTAAGGCCTTGTCTGGTCTTAAGCAGGCTCCCAGGGCTTGGAATCAGAAGATTGATTCCTTCTTTATTCGGACTGGATTTCAGAGATCGGTTGCAGATCCGAACCTATATCTCTTTCGGGAACGCGGCATGGTCACGCTTATCATCCTTTATGTGGATGATCTCATTCTCACTGGCGGTCATATGGAGCACATTAGAGTGACGAAGGCTGCCTTGTCAAAGGAGTTTGAGATGACCGACTTAGGCTTACTCCACTTCTTTTTGGGATTGGAGATCTGGCAGACCTAGAGGGGGTTTTTCGTCTCTCAGCAGCGGTATGTTCATGAGTTGCTTGAGGCCTTTGGGATGGAGAACTGCAAGCCTATTACTTCGCCGATGGACCCGAACACAAAGTTAACCGTTACTGATCCTTGTGAGCCAGTTGATGCCTCGCAGTACCGGAAGTTGGTTGGTTCATTGATCTGGTTGCTGTCACCAATTGGCCGACCATTTGGTCCATTCCTACTTTTTGCGTCTCGTTCACTTGAGGCCAGGCCGGTGTCTCATGTGAAGAGGCCAGTATTTTGCTGACATGGACGGGAGCCAGACTGGTGCCACCCGTGTGTTAGCAGGATGGTGTCATATGGACGGGAGCCAGATCAGTGCCACCCGTGTATGACCTGGACTGTGTTCGATCCATGGGACTGTCACGCCATGGAAGGGCCAGTATTCGTGCCGTGTTTTACCTATGGGACTGTCACACCTAGGGAAACTCGTGCCTGGAACTGCGTCTTACCTATGGGACTGTCACTCCATAGGAAGACCAGGATTTTTTTATGTAATAAATGTCGTGCCAGTTTTGTGCCGACAAATATTTTGTACATGTTCCATGAACGGGAGATATGTCCATGTTACTTTTGCACATGCACACATATTCTGCATGCTTGAAACTGTTTTCGCATGACATGTATTCGTGTGTTTGCCTGCTTGACGTGTTACTTACTGAGCGGGGACGCCTGCCAGTGAGTCGTGAAGTGTGCCCTGTATTCTGACAAGTTTCAGTGCATGTGAACAGGTGGTAAGTATATCGCACATGTTTGTGTTAAATGTTTTAAATACTAACCCTTTGATTTATAAGGTTAGGGGTCCACACTTATTTAAAAGTGGGCACCCCCTTTGGGCACCCACTTTGGGGCCAAGGTGGGGAGCCTCACTTTTAAGTGAGTGTGGGGGTGGGTGTCACCAACCCCCACTAATTCCCCACATGCAAGCTAAGGTTATCTTCACTTTGAATTTATTAAAAAGAACCTCTCCTTCAAGCGTAGAAATCCATCGTTGGCTTTTGGGCGTTGATTTTCACCAACCGGCGACTCTCCCATCTTGGCTGGCGACTGAATTTTACTGCAGACGGCTGCCATCTTCCCCCTGTGCGCTGGTGTTTACCCTCCATAGGCTGGCTGCGCCTCTTTCTCTACAGGCGGCCAGCATAGACTGCAGGAGGCTGCGCCTCCATCTCTACAGGCAGTTGATATTACTACAGGCGGCTGACTTCTATCTTCTCCATTGGCTGCTGCAAACCTCCCTCTACAGGCGGCTGATTTTGATGCTGGCTGCGCCTGACTCTCTACAGCCGGCTGCCACCACCTGAAGGACCTGCCTCTGTACTCCAACAAGCCTGCGCTGCCCTCTACTGTGCGCTGGAGTACCCTCTGCTGTGGCTGGTTGTACTACTCTACAGGAGGCTGGTTGATGCAAACCACCTGTACCCTCTGCTGTTGCTGGTTGCGCCTATCTTCTACAGGTGGCTAAGTGTACTTGCAGGCGGCTGGCTGCAACCCTCTCCTACAGGCGCTTACACCATCTCTTCCTTGAAGCCTGGTGACTGTATTGCTCTATCTACAGCAAACTTGAAGGCCATGCTCCAGTTACTCAGGTTATACTTCTTCTCCATTGGCGGCTATAAGAAGTCTTCCTATCTCTTGGTTGGTTTCAAAGTCTACACAAACACCACAAGTTGTGGTCTTCTATCAACCATCTACAAGTAAGTGGTTTTTCAGATTTGAGTAAAGTTTTATATGTTTAAAATCTGATAAAAGATTCGCCCCGCTCGGCCAACACCCGTTCGGTGCCGGGTTGTCCAAGCTTTATTGGCGAACCTCGGTCCAGAGGTGCTGAGATCGGGAGAGCCAGGCGTTAGTACGAGAGCGCCTGTCTGTGCGTGGTCTCGGAACACCAGTGTGGCGCTCTCCGCGGAGTCCAGTGAAAGCACAGGACCGTAGCGATTGGACCACACTAGTGGTCAATCTGCTCCGAGTTTTTCTACATCGAAATTCGAGTTATTTGTTTAATACTGTTTTCATATGTACATGGACATCATCTGGTTCTCAGAACCCATGGAGCATTGTATTCTTTAAATACTCCCAATAAATATATCATATATTGAGGGGGGGGTCGGCCCGTTCCGGCCCCAGTGCTGGTGTCCATCTTTCCATTTCTGTTCATTTAATTTTCAAGTTGTTTTAAGTTGTCCATATCTTATTTGTGGTTTTAAAGTTGTGCTATTAAACGTGTAGGTGTCCAATAGAGTCTTTCCCACTTGACGGGATCGGTTTCATTGGTATCAGAGCACGGTTGTTTCCCTCTTCCTAGTGGGGAAACGAACCTGTGTATTGGACATCCCGCTTTTAGCAAACTTTGAACACAATGGACAGCCAAGGCAACCCTTTGGAAGTACCAAATTCGAGGGGTCTCTCTAGTGCTTCTCGTGGGTCTGATGCCCTGCGAGGTAGACACAAGCCTCTTGAAAGGGTTCTGGATAGTGAATCCAAAGGTCAACTGTCTCCAGGAAAGACAGTTATGCTTGAACAAGACCCTGATGCTATGAGGGCTGAAATGGAACATATGAGAAAACTTTTGCAGGCTCAAGAGCAAGAATTGAAGTTTTTGCATGAAGATCCTCATCTGCAAAGTGCTATTGAAGCCAGGAAGGCAGATGCTATGGTTGATGTAACCTTTGAATCAATGGCTCGTGAAGTGGGCAAGAAACCAAGGGAGTTGGCACTTGCCTATCTCCTTCGCAAAGGTGATATCAAAGAGGGGGATGACGGAGAGCTAAAATTCAGAAATCCACCTCGTTTAAAGCATGGAGATCCTGCATCCCAGAGGCTGAAATCTTTTATGCAAAAGGAAGAGGTGACTGTCACCTCTCGTCATGCATCCTCTCCCCAAGGCACTAAGCCTGACAGACATATGTATGCCAGTGCTCATGGAGGGCACGAAAGTCACATGCATGCAAGATATGTATCTCATGGTGACAGGTCTGCTTCCAGAAAAATTTTGCCTTCTGAGTTGTCTCATGGAGAGACCATGCCATATGCAGGTAAGTCACATGCATCTGAGCTTCGAGTTCGTGGAGCACATGCCACCGTGCCCCATGAAGCTTCTATGACGGCCCATGGAGCCCATGCAGACAGGGCTACCCCGTTGGATAAGGGGAAAAGAAAAAGAGAGGACCATGAGCCTCATGCCAGGAAGCTCAAGGAGTTCAAAGCAGGTGATAAATCTGTCAAATTTGATGTCTTTCATGGTGAACATGATGCTTCTAAGGTGCTAGCGTTTGTGGCACAGTTCGACATTGCTTTTAGCGATGAAGACTTTACAGAAAAGTCGAAGGTGCGCCATGCTAGTATGTTTCTGAAAGGCACTGCTGCCCATTGGTGGATCACCGAAAAGATCACCAAGGATCCCATCTCTACTTGGAAGGAATTCAAAGACAGATTTTATGCTCAGTTCCTGCCACCCAATGCAGAGCAAACTCTCACTCAAAAGTGGGACAGGCTGGAACAAAAAGATAATGAGAGTGTGCAACAGTATGTGAACAAATTTTGGAAAGTGTTGCTGGAAGTGACTCCCTTCATGCTAATCTCAGAGGAGGAAAGAAAGAGGAAGTTTCGTTCTGGATTGCAACCTGCTTATAGATCGGGTATTGAATTGCACCCAAAACATACGTTGCAACAACTCACAGCTTCTGCCCTTGCTACAGAGCAATTGGTGCTCAAGATCAAGCAAGATCAAGGAGGTTCCAAGGCGAAGGACAAGGCTGCCCCAAATCAGCAAAAGGGTGGACAGCCACCTAAAAAGAACTTCCGGGAGCCTTACAAGGGTGGTAAAGCTGAAAATAAAGAACAGGGCCCAAGAAAGAACAAATTTGGCTTAACCCCGGAGCAAAGAGAGCAATATGCTAAGGATGGAAAATGCTTTTCTTGTGGTAGCAAAGACCACATGTTCCGGCAATGCCCAGATCGCAAACCAAAGCACGAGGACAAGCATACCAAAGCAAATGTTCATGCAGTTCCTGATGTGCAAGGTAATACAGGTCATGATGCTAAGGAGAGAATGGTTTGCAAGGCATGGGGGCAAGTTAAGGATCAGCCCGCACTTTTCATGTTTGATGACTGTGCAACTGACAATTTCATCTCTATGCAAATGGCAGCTGCATTGGGTATTGAGGTTGAAAACATGGGACCTCAGATTGAAGCCGAAGCTGCATTCATTGGTAAAGAGGTGCAGGTTACCCCTTTGATTGGGAAGTTGCGTATTCATATACAGGGCTACCTTGACAATGAGCATTTCTTAGTTGCTCCTTTGAATGGATGTGATGTATTGTTGGGCAAGCCGTGGCATCATAGGCTTGAGCCCCGCAAAGACTACAAGTCCAATATGATTTCTTTTATGCATAAAGGCCGCATGCACTTTATTGATGCTGGCAAAGAAGGGGATTCTATCCCAGTTGTATCACACATCCAAATTAATAAAGCAATGAAAAAGAGTCTTTCAGCGTACTTGATTTTTGTGCGTGATAGTCTTGTGCCAAATCATCAAAGTGTGGATGCTATGTCTAATGATAGGCTGAATTTTCTTAATGCATTCAAAGACTGTTTTGCTGACTCATTGCCAGGTGAACTACCTCCCCAAAGGCCCGAAGATCATTGTATAGATCTTGTGCCAGGTAGTTCTCCACCTAACAAACCCGCATACCGAGTGAGTGCTGCACAACAAGAAGAAATTATGAAGCAGGTTAACGAGCTTTTAGAGAAAGGTTTGGTTCAGCCCAGTTCCTCACCTTACTGCTCTCCTGTGCTTCTTGTTCAAAAGAAGGACGGATCATTCCGTATGTGTGTAGACTATAGAGCTTTGAACAAGCTTACCATCAAGAACAGATTTCCTATTCCACGTATTGATGATATCTTGGATAAGCTTGATGGCTCAGCTTGCTTTAGCAGACTTGATTTGAAGAGTGGTTATCACCAGATTCGTGTGGTGCCACAAGATGTCCATAAGACTGCATTCAGGACAGCCTTCGGATTATATGAATTCTTGGTAATGCCTTTTGGTCTCACCAATGCTCCTGCTACTTTTAATCGTATGATGGATAGGATATTCCGATCCCATCGTAAGTTTACAGGAGTCTTCTTTGATGATATCTTGGTTTTCTCCAAGAATGAGCAGGAACACAGAACTCATTTGGTCACAGTGTTCGAAGAGTTGCGGAAGCATAAACTTTTCGTCAATGCCAAGAAAAGTGAGTTTTTCCTTTCAGAGATTCATTATCTAGGACATATTGTATCCAAGGATGGAGTTACAATGGATCCTGCAAAGATAGAGACTATTCGGAATTGGCCCGAACTGCAAAACGTACATCAAGTACGAAGTTTTCTGGGATTATGTTCGTACTACAGGCGTTTCATAAGGCATTTTGCTATGATTGCCACTCCTCTACATGATCTCACGAAGAAGAAAACTGTTTTCAAATGGACTTCAAAGGAACAGGATGCTTTCTTGCAGCTCAAGCATGCGATCATATGTGGTCCAGTATTGATTGTTCCTGACTTGCACAAGTCATTCGTGGTTGAATGTGATGCTTGTGGTGATTGCATTGGAGCTGTCCTAAATCAAGAAGGGCATGCAGTTGCATACGAGAGCCGTCGTTTGCATGGTGCTGAGCTTCATATGGATATCTATGAGAAAGAGCTCTTGGCTGTAATTCACGCCTTAAAGATTTGGAAACACTACCTTCTTGGGGCTGAATTTGTGGTCAAGACAGATCATCAAAGCTTGAGATATTTTCTATCTCAAACCAAGCTTTCAGAAAAGCAAATGAGAATGGCAAATTTTCTTTCCATGTTTCATTTTCAGATTGTGCATACTCCAGGAAAGAAAAATGTCGTGGCCGATGCACTATCTAGGAGGCCTTATATTGCTGCAGTCTCAGTGGCCTCTCATGGAGATCTATCTGCTATGAGAGATTTGTATCATTTGGATGCTGATTTTTGCCATATATGGACTGATTTGATGGCTGGTCATTCACATACCTCTTATGTTATCAATGAGGGTTATCTCATGAAGGATAATTGCCTATGTGTGGTGAAGGATTTCCGTCCAAAGGTTATGGACGAATGTCATGCTCCACCTTATGCTGGTCATAGAGGTATTATGCCTACTACTCGCATGATTCAGAGATATTTCTTTTGGCCAAGCATGCGTAAACACATTGAGGCTTATGTGCGTGCATGTATTACTTGCCAAAAGGTGAAATTTGACAGGCAAAAGCCTCCAGGTTTGCTTCAGCCATTGCCTATTCCCTCGCAACCTTGGGAAAGTATCACGATGGATTTTATTATGGATTTGCCTAGATCCCAGCATGGGAATGATGCTATTTGGACTATTGTGGACAGGTTTAGCAAGCAAGCTCACTTCTTGCCTGTCAAGAAAACCATCAAAGCTGATCATATGGTAAAGCTTTTTCTTGCTAACATTTTCAAGCATCATGGTATGCCTAAATCCATTGTTGGGGATAGAGATCCCAGGACTACAAGCCTATTTTGCAGGGCTTTGTTTGATAATATGGGTACTAAGCTTGAGTTTTCATCAGCTTATCATCCCCAAACGGATGGCCAAAGTGAAGCTGCGAATTCAGCTGTGTTGGATTTATTGAAGTGTTATGTGGCAGATCAAAAGAGTGCATGGGAGAAGTATCTTCCACTTGTTGAGTTTGCCTACAACAATACAATCCATGCTTCTACAGGAAAGGCTCCGTTTGAGATTATTTATGGCAGGGTGGTCTTGCCACCCATCCTTCGTACCAAGGATGAGATTTTTGCAGCTGATGAATATGTTCGTGACTTAGATGTTGCCTTTGGTCAGGTCCGGACAGCCATTGCAAGATCTCAGGATAAGCATAAAAAGGCTGCTGACAAGCATAGAAGGGACATGGAAGTCAAAGAAGGTGATTGGGTATTGCTGAAATTTGAGAAGGCTAGGCTTCGGAAGAGGCCAGGACGAGAAGGATCATATCCTAAGCTTTCTCCTCGCTATTATGGACCCTTCAAGGTGATTCACAAAATCAATGAAGTGTCCTACAGGCTTGCTTTACCTAGTCATTGGAAGATTCACAATGCTTTTCATGTGAGTCTATTTCGGAAATATGTGGGGCCAGATCCTGATGAGCCTGTCACAGAAGATCCGCCAGAAATTGAAGAGCTCGAGGAGATCCTCCAGCCAGAACAGATTGTTTTTCACAAGGAGAGAAAGCTACCTGCAGGAAAGCTTTCCAGGAGATACCTTGTGAAATTTAAGAATTATTTGCCTATTGATGCCAAATGGGTAAATCAAGATTATTTTGCAGATTACCCGCAGTTGCTGCAGGCATATCTTGAGGCTTTTAAGTTGAGGTCAACTCTTTAGAAGCCCAGGGGGATGTCACCAATTGGCCGACCATTTGGTCCATTCCTACTTTTTGCGTCTCGTTCACTTGAGGCCAGGCCGGTGTCTCATGTGAAGAGGCCAGTATTTTGCTGACATGGACGGGAGCCAGACTGGTGCCACCCGTGTGTTAGCAGGATGGTGTCATATGGACGGGAGCCAGATCAGTGCCACCCGTGTATGACCTGGACTGTGTTCGATCCATGGGACTGTCACGCCATGGAAGGGCCAGTATTCGTGCCGTGTTTTACCTATGGGACTGTCACACCTAGGGAAACTCGTGCCTGGAACTGCGTCTTACCTATGGGACTGTCACTCCATAGGAAGACCAGGATTTTTTATGTAATAAATGTCGTGCCAGTTTTGTGCCGACAAATATTTTGTACATGTTCCATGAACGGGAGATATGTCCATGTTACTTTTGCACATGCACACATATTCTGCATGCTTGAAACTGTTTTCGCATGACATGTATTCGTGTGTTTGCCTGCTTGACGTGTTACTTACTGAGCGGGGACGCCTGCCAGTGAGTCGTGAAGTGTGCCCTGTATTCTGACAAGTTTCAGTGCATGTGAACAGGTGGTAAGTATATCGCACATGTTTGTGTTAAATGTTTTAAATACTAACCCTTTGATTTATAAGGTTAGGGGTCCACACTTATTTAAAAGTGGGCACCCCCTTTGGGCACCCACTTTGGGGCCAAGGTGGGGAGCCTCACTTTTAAGTGAGTGTGGGGGTGGGTGTCACCAACCCCCACTAATTCCCCACATGCAAGCTAAGGTTATCTTCACTTTGAATTTATTAAAAAGAACCTCTCCTTCAAGCGTAGAAATCCATCGTTGGCTTTTGGGCGTTGATTTTCACCAACCGGCGACTCTCCCATCTTGGCTGGCGACTGAATTTTACTGCAGACGGCTGCCATCTTCCCCCTGTGCGCTGGTGTTTACCCTCCATAGGCTGGCTGCGCCTCTTTCTCTACAGGCGGCCAGCATAGACTGCAGGAGGCTGCGCCTCCATCTCTACAGGCAGTTGATATTACTACAGGCGGCTGACTTCTATCTTCTCCATTGGCTGCTGCAAACCTCCCTCTACAGGCGGCTGATTTTGATGCTGGCTGCGCCTGACTCTCTACAGCCGGCTGCCACCACCTGAAGGACCTGCCTCTGTACTCCAACAAGCCTGCGCTGCCCTCTACTGTGCGCTGGAGTACCCTCTGCTGTGGCTGGTTGTACTACTCTACAGGCGGCTGGTTGATGCAAACCACCTGTACCCTCTGCTGTTGCTGGTTGCGCCTATCTTCTACAGGTGGCTAAGTGTACTTGCAGGCGGCTGGCTGCAACCCTCTCCTACAGGCGCTTACACCATCTCTTCCTTGAAGCCTGGTGACTGTATTGCTCTATCTACAGCAAACTTGAAGGCCATGCTCCAGTTACTCAGGTTATACTTCTTCTCCATTGGCGGCTATAAGAAGTCTTCCTATCTCTTGGTTGGTTTCAAAGTCTACACAAACACCACAAGTTGTGGTCTTCTATCAACCATCTACAAGTAAGTGGTTTTTCAGATTTGAGTAAAGTTTTATATGTTTAAAATCTGATAAAAGATTCGCCCCGCTCGGCCAACACCCGTTCGGTGCCGGGTTGTCCAAGCTTTATTGGCGAACCTCGGTCCAGAGGTGCTGAGATCGGGAGAGCCAGGTGTTAGTACGAGAGCGCCTGTCTGTGCGTGGTCTCGGAACACCAGTGTGGCGCTCTCCGCGGAGTCCAGTGAAAGCACAGGACCGTAGCGATTGGACCACACTAGTGGTCAATCTGCTCCGAGTTTTTCTACATCGAAATTCGAGTTATTTGTTTAATACTGTTTTCATATGTACATGGACATCATCTGGTTCTCAGAACCCATGGAGCATTGTATTCTTTAAATACTCCCAATAAATATATCATATATTGAGGGGGGGGTCGGCCCGTTCCGGCCCCAGTGCTGGTGTCCATCTTTCCATTTCTGTTCATTTAATTTTCAAGTTGTTTTAAGTTGTCCATATCTTATTTGTGGTTTTAAAGTTGTGCTATTAAACGTGTAGGTGTCCAATAGAGTCTTTCCCACTTGACGGGATCGGTTTCAGTTGCTGAACACCAGATTGGACTTAAGCTTCTCGGTGGGGCTGTTGAGCTCTTTTATGCAGACGCCATTGAAGACTCATTGGGACGCAAGATTGCGGATCTTGCGGTATCTGCAGAGTACGAAGGATCTGGGACTCTTTTACACAGGAGGGAATGGAGTCAGGCTCCAAGGTTGGAGTGACTCAGCTTCAGGATACAGTTTCACCCTCGGCTCAGGAGCAGTTTCTTGGAGTAGCAAGAGGCAGCCAACTATTGCCCTTTCTTCGACAGAGGCAGAGTACCGGGCTGCTTGTGCTGTTGCTTGTGAGGTTGTATGGTTGCGGAGGCTGCTAGGCGAGATTGGGTTTCCACAGAAGGAGCCCACAGTCATCCAGTGCGATAACCAGAGTTGTATAGCTATTGCTCGGAACCCGGTCTTCCATACCCGGACCAAGCATATAGAGATACAGTATCACTTTGTACGTGAGAAGATCTTGGCTGGTGACATCTTGCTACTTTATTGTTCGACGGAGGACAATGCGGCGGACCTTTTCACGAAGTCTCTACCTCAGGCTACGCTCAGGCGGCACTCCAGCTCCCTTGGGTTGGTTTCACAGCCAGGAGCTGAGAGGGGGTGTTAGAAGTCATCTCCTGTCTATATTTATACACCAGGGCCTCTGTTGTGGGTGTGCCCGCCCTGTATAAGGTGTTTTATCATTTTTCCTCACTCCCCGTATTTTTCCCTATTTTTTCCATTTTTTCCATGGTGTGGATGGATGCCAGATAGTTGGCAGGAGCACCTAGTGGCTGGCCGACTGTCCATGTGGCTGGCCGACTGCATATTCAGCAGTCGTGGAGGTGCTGGTGGCTGGCCGACTTGCTCCTACTGTCGTGGAGGCCTTTTACTGCTGGTCGACTGCTGTATGCAGTCGTGGAGAGCTTTTACAGCTGGCCGACTGCTCACATGGGGCATATAAATAGGCCCCATGCCCCCCACCATTGTATCATTCAGTTTTCTGCGGGATCTTGTGTATAGAGAAGCGTTTACACACTTATCTCTCTGTGTTTCTTGTGCTGTCTATTTTCTGCATTCTACTTGCTCTCGTCTGCCCAAGTTTGGTTATCATTTCCGCTGCATATTCTGACAGTTGTATGTCTAGAATGAATCTCCCCAGTATGTGCTGGTCTGCTGCCTCAAAGAGTTGGCGTAGGGAATGTGGCTCTCTGAATAAAATGGGATATCTCTCTCTGATGGCTGCATATGCTCTGCATCTACATACATAATGCTCCTCACTCTCCACCTCCTCTCTGCACAATCTGCATACCCTCTCCTCTCGGGGGATCCGTGCTGCTCTGCGAGTCTCGATCTCCAATCGATGTGATGAAACTCTAAGCTGACCAATAGCTACTTGGGAGCCGTGTGGTAAAAAGCCCTCCATGTATCTAGGCCTCTCTATAAATCCATCATCAGTGATACTCATGAAGTGATCTCTGTAGTACAGCATCTTCGGTGGAAGAGGCTGTGTAGGCGATATCCATGTTTCTCGTGTATAGAGCTGCCATAGGTCCTGTCTCAATACTCTGTTCCTCTCACTATGAGAGAGACGGATATGTGGTGCATCCCTGTCATACTTGAATGGTGGTAGATGATCCATGTCTAGGCTTGTGCATACCATGATCCTCTGTCTCCTGCCTCAGCCAGCTGTCTAGATGCCTCAAAAGCTCTGTATGACAATCTGTCCTGTGAAATCTCTCTGAATCTGTCTAGCAGGCATATAGTCTGGAATATGGCCTCTACTTGTCACGTGCATCCCGCACTTGGATGCCACGTACACATTTCTGTACAGAAAGTGCAGGACTTGGGATGGTGAACTGGTCCCATGTGAGCTCAGTCCGGGACGAGTCAGCCAGGGATCCATCTCAGATGTCCGAGGTCAGGTGTGCATTGTCCTGCACAGGAGTCTAAGGTCAGGTGTGCACTGTCCTGCACATGAAACAGTGCCAGTCCGCGCTCTGAGTCTCCCTCTAGAATGATGTCAGTGATTCTGTGTATCTGGTATGGTACCGGATGCTAGATCACTGAGTAGTTAGTGTTTAGGACAAGGGGCCAGCCCATAGGGCTACCCCGGATCTTAGTGTGGGCATGGGAATGGTGTGGAACCACCCCCATGAGGGCCAGGAAGGCCCAGGCTAAACCCACCAGCCATGGAGGGGCTGTAGGACAGCCCTAGGGTGCAAGAATAAGGCAGATTCCAGGAGTTTACAGCCTTTACATGGCTGTAGGGCAGGTATGGGGCAGCCCATACAGGCTGCCCAGCCCTTGGAATGTGGGCAAAGGCTGTGCCCAACACGCTGGAAGCAGGCGCATCACCTCCCAGCCAGTTAGGAATAAAACGCAGCATTTTATAGATTTAATTCAGCATTTATTGCTGTATTTTCAGCAGTCGTGGGACATTTAAGGCTGGCCGCCTGGATTTATACTGGCCGACTGCTCATGTTGAGAAGTATAAATAGCCTAGCCCACAATCCCATTCAATCATCTCATTATTCACCAAGAGCTCAAGCAAATCAAGGGGTAGACAAGCCAAGGGAGTTCCTAAGCAAAGGGGTGAAGTACTGCAGGTCAAGGGCAGGGAATTCCCGGCCAAGAAAGGTCCAAGATTGCTTTATTTTCTTTCAGATTCACATCATTCTAATAAAGCAAATACACCAGCCGTGGTGGGGGCCCTATAGAGGGTAATTGGGACCCAATACCGTGTCCTCTCTATCTCTCTCTCTCTCATTGGTGGACACAGATAGACCACATGCCCTCATGATGGCACGCATGATACGCAGCAAACCGTCAGTACCTCATGACATTATCCGAGCAGAGTTTGCTGCGCCTCCTATGATGGTAGAGGCCATATTTCAGACTATATGCCTACTAGACAGATTCAGAGAGATGCCACAGGACATATTGTCATACAGACTCCAGAGCTTTTGAGGCATCTAGACAGCTGGCTGAGGCAGGAGACAGAGGATCATGGTATGCACAGGTCACACATTGGTTCTCACAGCATGGCCTAGACATGGATCATCTACCACCATTCAAGTATGACAGGGATGCACCACATATCCGTCTCTCTCATAGTGAGAGGAACAGAGTATTGAGACAGGACCTATGGCAGCTCTATACACGAGAGACATGGATATCGCCTACACAGTCCCTTCCACCGAAGATGCTATACTACAGAGATCACTTCATGAGTATCACTGATGATGGATTTATAGAGAGGCCTAGATACATGGAGGGCTTTTTACCACACGGCTCCCGAGTGGCTATTGGTCAGCTTAGAGTTTCATCACACCGATTGGAGATTGAGACTGGCAGAGCAGCACGGATCCCCCGAGAGGAGAGGGTATGCAGATTGTGCAGAGAGGAGGTGGAGAGTGAGGAGCATTATGTATGTTGATGCAGAGCATATACAGCCATCAGAGAGAGATATCCCATTTTATTCAGAGAGCCACATTCCCTATGCCAGATCTTTGAGGCAGCAGACCAGCGCATACTGGGGAGATTCATTCTAGACATACATCGCCACAGAGAGACATCATTACAGGCTCAGACAGCTCCAGAGGGGGGACGACAGACACAGATTACTACATTTTTTCAGAGATCCATCCCACTCCGAGCCCCTACACGGCAGGGAATTACTCTCCAGAGAGCAGAGACACTCAGAGCCCGCAGGAGACAGAGGACACCTGGCTTTCGGACACCACGCCTATACCAGAGAGAGATGACAGAGATCAGAGCTTAGTTTCACAGAGAGGGTGCGGAGCGACTGGCTCGCTTCAGAGCACACCCAGGCATGTTCTTCAGGGAGCTATGGACACCCCCTTCATTGATGTATACCATTTTATACCCCCAGTATGGTACAGGATGGAGCTAGCTAGGTTGCATATCATGATTGTATACTCCATGCATATAGCTTTGCATTCTCCTAGTAGTAGAGCTCCATCCCCTCCCCCACTCATTGTACTTATTGCACACCCAGATTCAGCTTTTTAGTTCAATACTTTTTCATTTTGTTGGGATGACAGAGGATACCCCATACAGGTACACCGATTTGTCTCATAGGCCGAGTTCGGTCTTTTGGAAGACGTTAATAAAATCTTTCTTTCTTTCTTTCTTTCTTTCTATTTTTTGCACATCTCCCTTCAGTTTGTGCGTTAATATCCGTCGCGAAAAGAGTGCTGAATTCTAAGTATTGAAGTTACCGATTCTTCTCTGACGCTTCCGTATGTTACAGTGGTATTTGAGCCTACTTCAAGTACAAGGATTCAGCAAAGGAACTAGAATTTTTTTTCTCGCTTATGTGGTTGGTTTTTAGACGCTGGTGGACTACCCCTTTCAGAGTAACTCCTGTCCCTGGAAGGACGGTTGGTTTTTAGCCTCTGGAAGCCTCCGGACGTCTCCCACACAGATAGTGGATGGTCAGATTGCGTTTCGGAAAGGAAGTGCATTTTCTTGCTATGGCGAGCTTCGACGACGAGAGAGACCAAGAACCATGGGACTAGAGTGCACCAGGCATTCCAGCTAGGGCACTAGGCTTGAGTGTCACAGACATGTTCCAACAGATGATGCGAGCAATCTCGCAGAACAGATAGCCAAGTTGGATGAGCAGAAGGCGCAGATCTTGGCTCTGGAAGAGCGTACCCGCTCTCCAACGTCGTGTTTTCCATCTCCTCCTCCCTCTCCTTCTGTATCCCAGATTCCAGATCCTCGTCACAGGGACTCTCTAGCAGGGTCACAGCCGTAGCCAAGCTCTTTGCTTGAGTTGCAGATTCGTGCATTGGAGATTCGACAACGAGAAGACGAAGCCATGCGACGCATGGAACACGAGCGTTACCTCAAAGCATTGGACGCCAGATTGACACCGGCGGTGCCCTCGAATCATTTTCCCAAGAAAATGAACTTCAGTAAGTATAATGGTAAACTCGATCCCACAACTCTTTATTCATGGTTACATCAATTTGAAGCTTACTTTGCCGCAGTTAGAAAAACAGATACTGACAGAGTGATCTTAGCCTTTTGGTACTTGGAAGGTGAGGCCATTCCTTGGTGGACTCAGTGGGCTCATGCCCACACCAGAGCAGGTATGGCAGCTTATGTGTGGGACGAGTTTGTCCGCGACCTTAAGCAGCGGTTTCTACCGCCCCACTACCTTGAGCGACTCGAAGACGAGTTCAGGGGAGCGCGTCAGAACGTGCAACGAGTCCTTCAGTTTGCCAATAGAATTTCGACTTTATGTTTGCAATTAGGCTTATCTGATACAGACAAGAAAGGGTAGTTTTTGTATGGCCTGGACACGCAAATCCAATGGGAGGTGCGTATGTTTAGGCCAGCCACCTTTGAAGACGCACTCTCGCTTGCGCAGAGTGAAGAAATGAAACACAATGGTGGCAAGCCCAAGACTTCCCAGCCGGCTTCTCCGAGGGCTACCGCCTCGGGCGGCAAAGGCCAGAACCAGACGGGGTCTTCCCCAGGACAGAGCCCGGGAGCCTCTGGCTCCAAGAACTCGAACAATGCGTCTAAGCTAACTCCTGACTAGAAAGCGGAGGCGGCAAGACAGGTGGCAAGTTGAGTGCTGAGGAGCTTTCTCAGTACAACAAGGAGGGTAGATATTTCTTTTGTCATACAAAAGGACATACTTCTCGGGATTGTCCGAAGAAGCCTCCAAAGCCTGCTGCCGCCGCCTCCACAGCTTCCGTGGTGAGCTCTGCTCCCACACAGACCCCAGCGGCTACCCCTAGTTCTTCAAACCCCGGTGCTTCAGTTGGAGCAATTATTAGCCAGGAGCTCGAAGATAAGCAGAAGGGCGCCCATGACCACGAGTATGAGCCCAACGAATCGCTCAAGTCCTTTGGCTTCATTGGTGGCCAGGGAGTTGTCGTCTTGTTTGACAACGGCAGCACGGAGGATGTGGTCACGGAACGGGTCGCTAGGCGTGCCCGTTTCGAGTTGACTTCGGTGGACAAACAGGTTGAGGGTTTTAGCACAGGCATGACAACGAGCGTCAAGTATGAAGCTCTAGGTGCTAAGTGATTCAGGGCATAGAATTTGTGCGACTTTATGGTTGCCCCTCTTGTACGAGCAGACATAATTTTGGGTATTCAGTGGTTTCATAAGTTTCTTCCTGATGTCAAGTGGGACAAGCACACGTTCCAAATCAATCGGAATGTGTCAAACGCCCCGGTGACCATTAAGTGTGAGCCAGGAATTCCGAACTTTCCGCTCATAAGCCACTTGCAGGCTAAGCGAGCAGTCCGGAAAGGCGCACAGTGTGCGATGATTTACATCCAGACAGCCCAGACGGTGGCCAGTGCTTCCGAGAAGTACTGGGTTCTCCACGAAAAGTTCCAGAAGATTTTTCTTCGTGACAGCCTCCCTTCCCAGCTCCCCCCGTCCAGACCGGAGGACCACAAGATTGACCTTCCCCAGGCTCGGAACCCCCGAGCAAGTTTCCGTATCGCCTTTCCAAGGCAATGGAATCGGAGTTGGACCGCCAACTCCAAGAATTGTTGCAATCTGGCTTCATCCGCCCCAGCGTGTCGCCATTTGCAGCACCGATCTTATTTGTCAAGAAGGAAGATGGGTCTTCCCGTTTGTGTGTCGATTATCGTGCACTCAACAAGCTAGCTATCAAGAGCAGATTCCCGATGCCTCGAATTGACTATATTCTCGAGAGGCTGAATGGAGCAAAGGTGTTCTCGAAACTTGATTTAAAGAGTGGGTACCACCAGGTGCGGATTGTGGAGGGGGACATCCCCGAGACAGCCTTCCGTACGGAACGGGCCCACTATGAATTTGTGGTCATGCCATTTGGCTTGATGAACGCCCCAGCTACATTTAACTGCATGATGATGCGTGCTTTCCGGGATTTGATTGGAAAGTGTGTGTTCATATTTCTGGACGACATACTTATATTTTCAGCTACGGTTGAGCAGCATGACGTTGATGTGGAGAAAGTCCTTATGTTGCTGGAAAGCAACGAGCTCTACGTCAATGAAAAGAAGTTGGAATTTTATCTGTTCCAGGTGCATTACTTGGGATATATAATTAGTGTTGAAGGCATTCGACTTGATCCGGCTAAAGTGGCTGAGATTGTCAACTGGGAAGTACCTCAGACAGCCTATGACATTAGATCTTTTGTGGGTATATGCTAGGCATACTCCACTCGTATCGACAAGTTTTTTGACCTCTCGACAGATCTCACCGATCTGCTAAAGGGAGTGAAGACAAGAAGGCAAAAGATTCGAATGACTCCACGAGCGTTGGAGGCATTTCAGAACCTCAAGGTGGCTTTGTCAGAAGCGCCTTGTTTAGCACTTGCCTCGTGGGACGAACCATTTCAAGTGATCACCGATGCGAGTAACATCGCAATTGGAGGTGTATTGGAACAGAATGGTCATCCAGTAGCTTACATGTCTCATAAGTTACTGCCCGCCGAGAAGAACTACTCAGTCTATGATCGTGAACTCCTAGCAGTTATACAGGCCTGGAAACATTGGAAACATTTTCTGTAAGGTTCGCAGTGACCATCAGGCATTACGCTAGATTTAGACAATGCCAAGTGCACAGTGGAGTGATCGACAGCACCGCTGGAGTCAGATATTCCAGCAATTCGGTGGTATGATTGAGTACCTTCCAAGAAAGGCCAATCCAGTGGCCGACGCTTTGAGCAGGAAGGGACAAGTGTCTATGATTCAGACCACTAGGCTTGACCTTGTTGGTACAGGACTAGAGGACATGAAGCACACGTACGTGGATTTTGAGGAATTCTGTACTCAATGGGAACATGCATTGGATGCCACAGGACCATGCCACTTTCTGATACGTGACGGTTGGCTTTTCTACAAAGGCCGACTATGTGTCATGAAGTCGTTCAGGACAGCTCTTCTCCATGATGCCCATGACGCCATTACAGCTGGTCATAGGGGCATGAATTCGACTCTGGAGAAATTGGAACGACAATACTATTGGCCAAAGATGAGGAGTGATGTGTTTACATATGTACAACGTTGTGACATTTGTCAAAAGGTGAAAGCTCCTCGTGGAAAGAAGATAGGGTTTGTACAGCCCTTGCCAATTCCTGAGGGTCCTTTCCAAGACATTTCCATGGATCTTGTCACGAATCTGCCTCCCAATCCGAGTAAGCGTAATACGCAGTGCTTAACTATTGTTGATAGATTTAGCAAATTTGTTATGCTTATTTCTTGCAGGGCCAATGTGACTGCCGAGGATGTTGCCCAGTTGTTTATTCGGCATTGGTACCTGATTGGCAGGATTCCTAGGACCATAGTGTCAGACCAAGATGCATAGACGGATGGCCAGACAGAGATATACAACCAGTTGGCCTTTGATGTGCTGAAGTGTTATGTCTACGATCAGCAAGGTAAGTGGGAATCGTATTTGCCTTTAGTTCAAGCTGTTTTGAATGATTCTTTTTCTTCAGCTATTGGCAGTTGTTGACCAGGACTTCGTCTTCAGTACCGGAGGCGAACAGAGTGACGGAGTCTTACCAGGAGATTTTAGAGTCAGTAAAGGACAGATTGGCTAAAGTGCAAGAGGACTACACTCGACAGGCCAATAAAGACCAAAGGGATATGAAGTTTTCGGAGGGGGATTGGGTTTATCTTCGGATTATGAAGCAAAGATTGAAGCAGGTGGGCAAGCGATGCCCAAAGTTGTCTTTCAGGAGCTTCGGACCTTTTCCCATCAGGAAAAAGATTAATGAGGTGTCTATGGAGTTAAAGCTACCTCCGAGTTGGACTATGCACGATGTATTTCATGTCAGTTGGTTAAAGCCATATGCAGGTCCAACCCCTTAAGAGGTCAAAGCCATATGCACGATGTATTTCATGTCAGTTGGTTAAAGCCATATGCAGGTTCAACCCCTTCAGAGGTCAAAGACGAAGCGGAACCAGACATTGTTGATGAAGCAGAAGTTATGGTTCCAGAACAGATCCTTCTGCACCGTTTCAAGCATGGCTCAGGCCGAAGACTACGACAGTTCCTCACAAAGTTTCAGGACCGAGGAACCCATGAAGCGGTATGGCTCGACAAAGAGTTTTTCGAAGACTATCCGGCGTTATTGACGGATTATTTAGAGGCTATGCAGCTTCCGTGAAGTTAAGCAGAAGGGGATGTCATGTGCATCCCGCACTTGGATGCCACGTACACATTTCTGTACAGAAAGTGCAGGACTTGGGATGGTGAACTGGTCCCATGTGAGCTCAGTCCGGGACGAGTCAGCCAGGGATCCATCTCAGATGTCCGAGGTCAGGTGTGCATTGTCCTGCACAGGAGTCTAAGGTCAGGTGTGCACTGTCCTGCACATGAAACAGTGCCAGTCCGCGCTCTGAGTCTCCCTCTAGAATGATGTCAGTGATTCTGTGTATCTGGTATGGTACCGGATGCCAGATCACTGAGTAGTTAGTGTTTAGGACAAGGGGCCAGCCCATAGGGCTACCCCGGATCTTAGTGTGGGCATGGGAATGGTGTGGAACCACCCCCATGAGGGCCAGGAAGGCCCAGGCTAAACCCACCAGCCATGGAGGGGCTGTAGGACAGCCCTAGGGTGCAAGAATAAGGCAGATTCCAGGAGTTTACAGCCTTTACATGGCTGTAGGGCAGGTATGGGGCAGCCCATACAGGCTGCCCAGCCCTTGGAATGTGGGCAAAGGCTGTGCCCAGCACGCTGGAAGCAGGCGCATCACCTCCCAGCCAGTTAGGAATAAAACGCAGCATTTTATAGATTTAATTCAGCATTTATTGCTGTATTTTCAGCAGTCGTGGGACATTTAAGGCTGGCCGCCTGGATTTATACTGGCCGACTGCTCATGTTGAGAAGTATAAATAGCCTAGCCCACAATCCCATTCAATCATCTCATTATTCACCAAGAGCTCAAGCAAATCAAGGGCTAGACAAGCCAAGGGAGTTGCTAAGCAAAGGGGTGACGTACTGCATGTCAAGGGCAGGGAATTCCCAGCCAAGAAAGGTCCAAGATTGTTGTATTTTCTTTCAGATTCACATCATTCTAATAAAGCAAATACACCATCCGTGGTGGGGGCCCTACAGAGGGTAATTGGGACCCAATACTGTGTCCTCTCCATCTCTCTCTCTCTCTATCTATTTTCTGCACATCTCCTTTCAGTTTGTGCGTTAATATCCGTCGCGAAAAGAGTGCTGAATTCTGAGTATTGAAGTTACCGATTCTTCTCCGAAGCTTCCGCATGTTACACTACTATCATAGGAGGCGCAGCAAACTCTGCTCGGATAATGTCATGAGGTACTGACGGTTTGCTGCGTATCATGCGTGCCATCATGAGGGCCTGTGGTCTCTCTATCTGTAACCACCAATGGGTAGCAAGGCTTGGCGCCCATACCGTTGCTCCATACATCAGTGTCGGTGTGACTAATGTGTCAAATAGCCACCCCTTCGTCCGGGGCTCTTGAAAATGCGCCTGGTGGCACTGTCTCTCTAGCATAGCCAATGCTGCATATCCCCGTGTCAATCTAGCTCTGGTTGCTGAACCCATGGTGAAGCGCGTGGCTGCTGCAGAGAAGGTAACCCCTAGGTACACGTATGATGTCACCACCTCCACCTGGCGTCCTGCGAGAGTGAATGTCAGCTGACTTGTTGCGTGACGAGTGGTGATCAATGCAAGGACGCAACACAAAGATGCAAGCAGGAAAACAAGTGACATTCTTATTTAGGGCTCTTGTAAAGAGTTCCAAGTTGTAGATGAGTGTGGGAGTGGGCTTAAAAATAATCCCACATGGGAAGTTTTGGGAGTTTTAGGAGTTTTAGTATAAAAAGTGGCTCATTTGAGAGCTTAGGCACACTTTGGGCTAAGTTCATGCAAGAGCTCCTTTGAGAGAGCTACTCTCCCTCTTCTCCATAGAGGTGAAGACTCTTCTCTCACCCCATCTACATCTTTGTATGAGATAAATCTCTTCATTGAATCAATAGCAATGTCATGAGTCTTTCTCATCCTCTTCTCTAATCATTTTACTCTTATGCATGCTTTTAGTATTTCGTTTTTGTGTATGTGGGCTGATTTGAAGCTTTCATGGAAGCTTGATGCTCGAGTGTGTGCATGCTTGTAGGAAGACAGGAGTGGAGTGAGGTCTTTCTCTTTGCTTGTGTGCATAGTGATTGTGTTCCTCTTGCTTGTATTTGTGAATGAATGGGTGTGTAGGAATGAGGGCAAGTTGAGCTTATGTGTGCTTAGTCTAGTGTCGTGTGATGGTAGCCATAAGCATTCTCTCCATTTGTGGATAAGCTTTTGTGCACTGGTACGGGTTGAATCCCTAGCTCCGAAAGGGATGCAAATCCCATTGGATTGAGCTACACGTGGATCATGCTACTCTTGCTACAGGTGAGAGAGTTTTCCGTCTCTCCATTGGCGCCGCTGCCGGGGAGAAGACTCAAAACCGGTTGAGAAGCTTGCATTACTACCACTATTTCTTTTTGTTTTTAGGTTTAGGGTTAGCATGAGTGTGGAATCTCGGAGCTAGTGATTAGAAGAGAAAAAAATAGATTAGGACTTACTTGTGCGGTTGAGATCTACTCCCGCTAATGTTTTCTCATTCATGTATATGCTTTCCATGGTTGTTTTCATCGTTGTGTTCATGTTTTGTTCATAGAATAGAAACGAAATTTGCATAATACATTAAGCTCAATGCATTATGTGTGAGCTTATGTATTATGCATTAAACTTGTGCTTAATGTATTAATGCGTTATGGCTTAAGCTTAATGCATTATGCAATAATGCAATAGATTAATGCTTAATGCATTATTGCATAAGCTTTATCCTTATTACATTATGCATTCATGCTTTCAGTTTATGCACATTACGTATTATGCATCAATGCATTAAGTGTATGCTTAAGGCAATATTAGCAGGCTCCAGCTGTGAAGGACAAGGCGGCGGCTGGCTGTAGCAGAAGAAGAAGGCGGCGGCTGACTGTAAGCGAGGTGAGGAGGCGAAGAGAGAGTGAGGAGGTGGCCGTCTCTGCCTCACCAGTAGAAGAAGGCGGCGAAGGCATCCACATCCACAGCATCCGCAGCAGATAAGGTGGTAGCGAAAAAGAAGGCGCACCGGCAGAAAGATAAGGTTAGTATTTTTTTATTTTTATTTTTTAGTTTTTTGTTAATTTTCATGTTTTTTGTATTTTTTTAAAAAATTAATAAAAATAAAAAGAAAAAAATAATAAAACAATAAAAAATAAATAAAAAAATAAAAAAAAAGAAAAGAAAAGAAAGAAAGAAAGAAAGAAAGAAAGAAAAAAAAAAAAATTCTGTAATTTTAGGAGTCCACATTTTTTTTAAGGAATCCACATTTTTTGCATATTCTGTAATTTTTTATTTTTTTAAATTTCTGTAATTTTTTACATAATTAGTGTAACTTGCATTTTTTTAAATTTTTGTAATTTTGTGCATAATTAGTATTTTTGTGTAATTAATAAAAAATAAAAAAATACAAAAAATAAAAAAATAATAAAAAAATAGGATAGGTATTTACACACATATTCATGTTAGTTGCATTTAGTGGTTAGGTAGGGTTTACAAATATATATATATATATACATAAATATATATATATATATATTTAAAAAAGAAAAAAGAAAAAAAGAAAAAAAAATCTTAAAATTTGACCTTATGCACTTGCGGTCGGGACGTCATATAGACACTGCCATAGGGCCTAGGGCACCTTCTAGAGTACCTACGCATGAAAGTGAGACCCAATCGGTAGGAAATTTGGCAGATATTGCTGAAACCTTTTCCGAATCCCAATCTGATACCCTCTCCGGAACAACTAGCTCATTGTCCATGGACAATCTAGGGCCGTCAAGTAGTCATCCCTTAGCCCCAAATAGGACACCCACAAGATCTTTTAATCCATTTGAAGCCGACACCATGGAGTTACCACTCAATGTGAGACTTCAATATGTCTACACGAATGCTCAAGGAGCTGAGATCTTTAGGGATCCACAACAACGGTATCTTGTTAAGATCGTAGACTTTTTCTCAGAGCTTGATAGAGCAGCTCTAGTCAATGACCAGGGTAACATGTACATGGGTGGAGATGGTGTTCGCTACGAAGTCACCTATCATCTAGAGAATGTAGACAAATTAGGGGAGCTCTCTAAAAGCGTGTTCTTAGACTTATCAAAGCTTTCTAGAGCAAGGGAGTCTAGTGATGATTGGCTCATTGAGCCGGACATGCTTGGACCATCCAATGCCCAGTCCTCAAAGCCATCCATAGATGATTTACTTCTTGTAGATCTAAATTTGGAAAGGGATAGGAAAGGCAAGAGCAAAATGGAACAGGGGGCTGAGAACCAATGGGAGTTTGTACGACAAATTCCAGTGACAAAGGTCTTACAGGATGACCCACTTCAAGAGGTCTATAAGGACTCTTTAGAAGGACATTATGCCACAACTAGATTGCCAGAGCTAGATCTTCCTCTAGCACTTGTGGTGGTAGTCGAGAAGCTTGCAGAATACAAGAACCGAATCGTTGATAAATGGGCCAATGAATAACGAACCTTAGATTGGAAGGAGATTCGGGAGCTCACGTGGAAAGAACTACCATTATTCATGGAAGTGTTCTCAACAAATACAGCTAAACCAGGAGAGACAGCCTTTCTTGGAGAAACTGCTGCTCCTCCCCTACGAGAGTTCATTAGAGAGGGACCCTCAACATCAAAGTGGACCACTGCAAGTAGCCCAACTCTAGCACCAAGATATTATCCTACACCAAAAGTGCGACCACAGATCACACCACCACAACGTTTCTCTCACTATGACAATCGGAGGGTAGGGGAGCCAACTCGGCCTCCCATAAATGCACCTCCTGAAATGCGGGTAACAAGATCTTTGGAGGGGGTTGGTGAGGCAGGTAATAGGGGACCCACACCAATTTGGGATGCATGTGGACCATCTTACCAAAGAGAGGAACAATTCCCACTGAGAGTGAGAGGCCGTAGGCCCTATGATGAGTATTCAAGACAAGTAAGGCCATCAACTCTTCAGAAATTGGTAAAGAAGTACGAAGGGTCGGGAGATCCATATGACCATGTAGCAGCATTTAGACAAGCAATTTGAGCTGAGCAAGTGACTGACAAGCATACGCAAATTGAAGGATTTGGGCTCACTCTTGAGGGAAAGGCCCTTGCTTGGTTTCAGGCACTAGAGGCTTCAGACAAATCTTCTTTACGAGTTCTGAAAGAGAGATTCATTGCTGCTTTTTCCTTGATGGAGATTCAACATGACACGGTAGCAAACATCTACTCTTTCAAGCAAGGCGAGACTGAGAGTGTTAGGGACTGTGTAAATAGGATGAAGCAGTACATGAATCGTTGCCCAGAAGATGAGAAGCCCACCCAGAGTCGATTAATTTCTCTCTTCTTAAAAGGACTCAAAAATTCAACACTGCATACACATCTCTATGCAAAGAAGCATACAAATTTCAATGAATGTTGCCATGATGCTATGGATTTCATACATAACTTTAAATTCCAAGATGGTTCTGGCCCTGAGGTGAAACCTAGAGATCAGTGGAGTGATGACCAAAGTTCAGGGTCTAGTGCGCTAGTAAATCCAGACCAGATAGCTAACCTAGTACTAAGAAGATTGGGACAAACCTATCGCCCACCCATGCAGCCACAACAACAGCAGCAGCGAATGAGGAGTGTACTACCTACAGGTCCTCATCTTTGTGGAGCATGTGGCGGTAACCATAAAACCGAAGAATGTAATACCTTTTCTCCTCTAGTCACAAACCAACCCACAAAGAAGTGGTGCCAGGCCTGTGCTTGGAACTTTACCCACACCACACAGGAATGTACTCGCATTGCAAGAATGAGACAGGAGCGTGAGCAGCAAAGGGGTGGAGTGACTCCACAAATGCATCAACAGTATACTAATTTTGAACGTAAGCCACCGATGGCACAAGAGCAAGCACGACCTGTTCTTGGAGCTCAACCTCCTGCTCCTGGTACTGCTCCTGTGAGGGTTGTTGACTACGACAATTCAAATATGTGTAGAGACTTGGTAAACCCAGGCTATGTGGAGGAGGAATATGCATCATATTCATCAAAGGAAAATCTCTTTGAAAGTCCCGCATATCCAAGCCAAGCACTGGAGGCTCAACCAGGGGAACAAAATTCTTTGATGTTGCTAGGCGGCTACCAACCTAGGACTCCAGGCCCCTCAGGTCAATGGCAGCAAAGGAAAGTAGAAGCCAAACTAATGGGCCCCTGTTATGAGTGCGGAGAACCCCATTGGGCTCGTGATTGTCCACATCGCTCAAGGCAAGCAGCTCGATCCAATACAACAGTACCACAGTTTCCACCAATTGAAAGATATTGTCTAGGGTGTTGTATAGAACACTTCCCAAAGGATTGTTTGCTGAAACCACATGAGGAAGGCACCTCTCAACCAAAGGTCTCACTCAACTTGGTAGGGGCAGTTCCATCGCCACCTTCATCAGAGAATGAGGATGTCGTGCCACTTAGAGTCATGACTAGATCACAGACACGAAATGCCGAAATGCAAACTGATGAGACACCTCGAACTAGGGATGCAAAGGCAAATCTAGTGGACAAGACCCTACATTCCAATAGAAAAAGGACCACTAGGAGGAAAAAGAACCGCAACAAGCAAACTAAGAGTGCATCCACTAGTTCTCAAGAAGTCTCTAAACAAAACATGAGGGATCAAGCTTTTACATCCCAAGAAGTGCATGAGGAGCATCAACCTCAACCTGGGCCTAGTGCTAAACAAGATGAGGCTAGTACAACCGAGGATAGTTCTGGGGGTTCTGTTTTTGTGGATAAGGTGAACGAGACTCTAGATGCAATCATTGATGCTCATAGAAGTCGCATTGCAGCTTTATCTGAGCTACCCAAGAAGCTTCAAGAATACCCAAACCCTCGTGAGGAGAAGATCAATCTAGCTATACATCAGCAACTCATTAGGGAAGCTCAATCAATACTTGAGGGACCACCTCCACCTATCCCTCGGGGCCCAACCTCTCTTAAGCCAACATTAGAAACCATACCAGAAGTGTCATCAAGTTGGGAAATGAAAAGTGAGCTCATCTCACAATCTCATAGCGAGAAGTCTGCACCAATTGCCACTCCATTGAAAGAAGGTATTCTGCCACTACCTAGCCTTGCCTTCCCATGCAATGATGAAGTTATTGATGCTAACGAGGACATGGCAAATGAGATGTGGGCAGCAGTTCATGAGAAAGTTAATGAGAATATGTCCTCTATTATTTCACCTCCATTCTCTGAGGTGGATTTTACCAGGAGCACAAAAAACAACTTTAGACGCCCAAGGATCCAGGAGGAAGTTCAAACAATTGTTTCTCCTAGAAGTAAGCATACAATGAAAACCTTACCATTATATTTGGGAGAATATGAGAACTGTTCTCAAACCTTGAGGATACCCTCTATGCATAGAAGGTTGACAAAGGAGATGGATATGGGTATCGTGTAAGCTATTTTGTCAGCACCAGTGGCTTGTACCTTACCTTTGCTTGATTTGATAAAGCTTCGTCCAGAGTTGTGGAATGATATTGCCACATGTTTGTCAGAGCAGGTATTGCTACAAAAGGGGATACAATTATTTGTACCTCCGATATGATTCTGTCATCACAAGGGTCAACCTAAAGAATCACTCATATCGTGATGTAACAAGGTCTCCAATAGATGAGTTTGATTCTGCTTCATCTGAGGGCTCAAGAGTTACATTGTCAGATGGGCGAGAAGATCTGTGGATGTGTGGAGCCTTATGTAGGGATTTCAACACTGAGAGACTTAAGGGTAATCGAAGTGTATCAGATGAGGCATACATTCCACAAGCCTTCCCTGAGCACTTAATTGATCCACTAGAATGGAGTCATGTCCTTGCAACATTATCGACATGTGCTTTACCTAAGCCAATTCAATTTTGTGACTCAGATGGATATGACATTATTCCTATACGAATGGTACAACCACGTGATCTTCTAGATGTTTTGTACTATGGCGATGCATCCACAACAGCAGTGCATGTAGAGAAAGTCTCAGTGGAGGATTTAACACTCGAATCTGCTAATGATGCTGATAAGGAAGAGACTAGAAGGTGAGTAAATGCCTAACTTCATTAATGGAAGTCGTCTCAAGAAATACAATGAACCATTAACTGAAGCCATGCTTCGACAAATGCATGCTGCACACACACGGAAAGAAGCACATGACCTACTTAAACGTCAGGCTCAAGAAGAGGCTAAAGCTAGAGTTGCAAAAGCCAAGGAGCGTCGCAAGGCTTCTATGTTGGCCTTACAGTTGGCTACTGATGAACAATATGTCGATCCTCTCAATATTCAAGTGTGTCTTCATCTTCATGAGACTACCTACTTTGTCTCTGCCTTAATTGACTCTGGTGCAGATTATAATGTTCTCTCGTTTGACACATGGATAGCCTTGGGAGAGCCAACACTTCTGCACATTCCTATTGACTTACGAAGCTTCTCAGGTGAAGATAACCCTATAGAGGGAAAATGTGTCATTATGATGTCCATTCATGATCACCAGATGTCAGTTCCCTTTTATGTGGCAAGTAAGTCCAAGGCAGTGGTAGAGACTGTTCTCGGTCGATCATGGTTAAGTGCTACCAATTGTTCTTTAGATTGGAAGAATAGACAATATAAATTGCAAATTGACTCTGATTGCATCTTGGGATCTGCTGCTCCACGAGTTTTATCATGTCAAAAGGGTGGTAGTTCTACCTTACACAACCCACTTTCAAAATCTGCTCTTGAAGCTCCAACACAAATGATGTGGATAATCGATGAGTCCTCAAGTGAGGGCCATGGCTGGCATGTTCTAACTACTCTAGTCACTACTCAAAGAAGGCCAAGCAAGAAGGAATTATCAATTTGGCTACCCAAAGATGCGTACACACTTGTACCATCTAGCCTAGTTGCTAAGCCTCCTAAAAAGCACATTTTTTCAAAACTAAACCTCAGATTGTTACTCGTTGGGTCCCAAAGCATGTTCTTAAAGCACAAGGCTATTATGAGGGTGCAACAGTACTTTGGCTTCCCAAATGCCATGGTTTGCTAGGGGTAAAAGAGTGTATCAATAAGATTCCAAAAGCCACCCTTGGTTTTCCATATCAGTGGGTGCAAAGGAAATCAACACAACCTCTTCAAGATAGGATAGGTGGTTGTGATAGCACCTACAAATCTCCTTGTGTTGACCTTCCCAAAACATGTATTGAATCACCAGTTGTCCCAATTTCTCCTTGTTACACAATTCCACCATCAACTTGTGTACCTAAGACAAATCCAACTTTACATGAGTCTCCTTTGAGCATAGATTCTAGCACTTCAATTTCTAAATCCTCTTATCTTGCTCAAATTCCTCGACAATTGCTAACCTTCCCACCTCTTAAGAAGGACATACCCAAAACCAAAGGTAAGGCATTAACACTACAATTGAAGCTCTTTGGTAGATCAGTGTTTGAATAGTCTCACATTTACTAATGTGGTTCCTTATGCCTTTAGAGGATTGTGTTCGTTTTGAGATGATCTTATCTACAATGTTTTTGATTGGGATTGTAATGATGGATATGAGTGTATAAAGTTTGAAGTTTCTAAATTTCATTGTTCTACGACCAGATACCTCCTGATGGATACTTGGCGAGATACATGTCTACCATGCATTGACCCTGATAGTACTCAACCTGAACATCGCGGGGGTTATAGTGCTTCTCCTTTTCAAACTCATTCTAGGTACTTTTATGCTCCCTTAGGTGAAAATTGCTGTGGGCATCACTTTGTCACTTTATTCTATCAACAGCATCACCCATTTCCACATTGTCAAGAGTGTGCACGACTCGTATTAGGAGAAGCTTCACACATTTGTTGGCTATGCCGCTCTTACTTTCGACGATATGGCACGGGCTTAATGAAACAAATTGTGGGAATTACACCCCAACGCCATAACCTTCTTGATGTGAGAGTACCAGAGAGAGGACCAAATCAACGTAGATTACCTGAGGAGGTTCAAGCACAACAATGGAGGGATACATGCATAAATGACTTGCAACCACCTATCTTGCAAGCCCTCCTTCCCCAAGCCTCAACATGTCAATTTTGGATCACTATGAGTACCTATATTGAGCAGTTCCAAAATCGAAATTGTCTGCTTAACCTTCCCATAGAACCAATGCCATATTTTAGCGAGGAAGCACTCCTTCCTCTGCCACCTTTTCCAGAGGCCAGTTTTTGTACAGGGTTGTCATTGCATCCTGAAGTGATTGATATCATCTTTCCAGCAGAAGTGGACACGGATCCACCACCAGTACAAGGGTAAGCTTATTAACTCCACAATAAGATCAACAAGCCAGGGCACTTTTCTCCCACTGGGTTTTTCCTCTCGGCTGTATTCGGTGATTGGTACCAATAACAAATTTTATTCTTTTCTTTTCTTTTCTTGTTTGTTAATAAACATTTTGCAGAGATCTCAGCTAAACAAGAGCATACAAACACGCCCCAATAGTCCACCTACCGTGCACATAAATTAGGAAGGGGGGAGACATGCAATGCCTACAAAGAGCAAAGAGAAGCAATCTGCAGAACATCAGCAATGCATCAATGCAAACGCACAACATCAACGAGCACTACAACAGGTGTATTCAAATCATAATCTTTTGTTCTTTATGTGCTTTTAACTTTTGGATATATTGTTTGCATGTTCACACACAGTTGGCTGGTTTAAGTTTTAAATTAGTTGTTAAAATGTGGTGAGTGATTTCTAGATTCTTAGAGGACTTAGTAGAAGGTATTTCTATTTGAAGACGGTGTAGGATATATACCAACGGAGTATGCCGAGTTCTTATGCTCTCGAAGTATATTAGTTATCCCTAGTGGTAGCTACCTCTTAGGTATGGGCTAGGTGCTAGGATTAATAAAAAATTTACGAAAATCATGCCCTAAAAAATATATACAAGTGAATCGAGACATGACGTGTCTACAGCCATGTGGAATGCTTGGTAGGACCTGGGGTTGTCTTAGCACCTTGGGGCCGATGCCTTGGTTTCCATGGGGTGAACACTGACGTCTAAAAGATTAAGAAAAAACCTTCAAGGACTCTATCGCCTTGATAGATGCTGGTAGGACTCTGGGGTACATTATGGGCCCTCGAGACCGATGCCCTCATCTTCATGGGATACTCCTTATGTCAAAAAGAAAGAAAAGGGTCTGTCGCCCTTGAGATACTTAGCGGTCTTTAGATTCTCTTGGCGGAGGTCTCTTGGCCATTGCTTGGGTCTCATTGGGATGGAACCTTCCTCTTTATTCATCTTTAACACAAAAAAAAAAAAAAAAAAAAAAGGATCCAATCACCATTGCTCATATCTAGGAGTCGGGTTGCCACGTAGGAATAACTTAAACACTTGTAGGACATTGAGACTGCGGTCATAACCTGCGGTGTACAAGCACACTTGCCTTTGCATAGCACTATCTACCACCTAGTCTCACTTTGCCTAGTCTTTACTCACCTCTTTTAGCACTCTTTAAAACTCTAATCAGCCTTTCACTTGTATGCTCACGTGTGAGATTGTCATTGCTGGTTTTTTTTTCAATAAAAGGCTTTACTTGTATCCATTGTCTTGTCCAGCTTTTGCTTCTACCGCACTCGAGGACGTGCGCAAAATAGGAAGGGGAGAGTGTTGCGTGACGAGTGGTGATCAATGCAAGGATGCAACACAAAGATGCAAGCAGGAAAACAAGTGACATTCTTATTTAGGGCTCTTGTAAAGAGTTCCAAGTTGTAGATGAGTGTGGGAGTGGGCTTAAGAATAATCCCACATGGGAAGTTTTGGGAGTTTTAGGAGTTTTAGTATAAAAAGTGGCTCATTTGAGAGCTTAGGCACACTTTGGGCTAAGTTCATGCAAGAGCTCCTTTGAGAGAGCTACTCTCCCTCTTCTCCATAGAGGTGAAGACTCTTCTCTCACCCCATCTACATCTTTGTATGAGATAAATCTCTTCATTGAATCAATAGCAATGTCATGAGTCTTTCTCATCCTCTTCTCTAATCATTTTACTCTTATGCATGCTTTTAGTATTTCGTTTTTGTGTATGTGGGTTGATTTGAAGCTTTCATGGAAGCTTGATGCTTGAGTGTGTGCATGCTTGTAGGAAGATAGGAGTGGAGTGAGATCTTTCTCTTTGCTTGTGTGCATAGTGATTGTGTTCCTCTTGCTTGTATTTGTGAATGAATGGGTGTGTAGGAATGAGGGCAAGTTGAGCTTGTGTGTGTGCTTAGTCTAGTGTCGTGTGATGGTAGCCATAAGCATTCTCTCCATTTGTGGATAAGCTTTTGTGCACCGGTACGGGTTGAATCCCTAGCTCCGAAAGGGATGCAAATTCCATTGGATTGAGCTACACGTGGATCATGCTACTCTTGCATGTCTCCTTCCTTCCTAATTTGTGTGCACGGTAGGTGGACTATTGGGGCGTGTTTGTATGCTCTTGTTTAGCTGAGATCTCTGGAAAATGTTTATTAACAAACAAGAAAAGAAAAGAAAAGAATAAAATTTGTTATTGGTGCCAATCACCGAATACAGCTGAGGGAAAAAACCCAGTGGGAGAAAAGTGCCCTGGCTTGTTGATCTTATTGTGGAGTTGATAAGCTTACCCTTGTACTGGTGGTGGATCCGTGTCTACTTTTGCTGGAAAGATGATATCAATCACTTCAGGATGCAATGACAACCCTGTACAAAAACCGGCCTCTGGAGAAGGTGGTAGAGGAAGGAGTGCTTCCTCGCTAAAATATGGCATTGGTTCTATGGGAAGGTTAAGCAGACAATTTCGATTTTGGAACTGCTCAATATAGGTACTCATAGTGATCCAAAATTGACATGTTGAGGCTTGGGGAAGGAGGGCTTGCAAGATAGGTGGTTGCAAGTCATTTATGCATGTATCCCTCCATTGTTGTGCTTGAACCTCCTCAGGTAATCTACGTTGATTTGGTCCTCTCTCTGGTACTCTCACATCAAGAAGGTTATGGCGTTGGGGTGTAATTCCCACGATTTGTTTCATTAAGCCCGTGCTATATCGTCGAAAGTAAGAGCGGCATAGCCAACAAATGTGTGAAGCTTCTCCTAATACGAGTCGTACACACTCTTGACAATGTGGAAATGGGTGATGCTGTTGATAGAATAAAGTGACAAAGTGATGCCCACAGCAATTTTCACCTAAGGGAGCATAAAAGTACCTAGAATGAGTTTGAAAAGGAGGAGCACTATAACACCCGCGATGTTCAGGTTGAGTACTATCAGGGTCAATGCATGGTAGACATGTATCTCGCCAAGTATCCATCAGGAGGTATCTGGTCGTAGAACAATGAAATTTAGAAACTTCAAACTTTATACACTCATATCCATCATTACAATCCCAATCAAAAACATTGTAGATAAGATCATCTCAAAACGAACACAATCCTCTAAAGGCATAAGGAACCACATTAGTAAATGTGAGACTATTCAAACACTGATCTACCAAAGAGCTTCAATTGTAGTGTTAATGCCTTACCTTTGGTTTTTTGAGCAAGATAAGAGGATTTAGGCATTGAAGTGCTAGAATCTATGCTCAAAGGAGACTCATGTAAAGTTGGATTTGTCTTAGGTACACAAGTTGATGGTGGAATTGTGTAACAAGGAGAAATTGGGACAACTGGTGATTCAATACATGTTTTGGGAAGGTCAACACAAGGAGATTTGTAGGTGCTATCACAACCACCTATCCTATCTTGAAGAGGTTGTGTTGATTTCCTTTGCACCCACTGATATGGAAAACCAAGGGTGGCTTTTGGAATCTTATTGATACACTCTTTTACCCCTAGCAAACCATGGCATTTGGGAAGCCAAAGTGCTGTTGCACCCTCATAATAGCCTTGTGCTTTAAGAACATGCTTTGGGACCCAACGAGTAACAATCTGAGGTTTAGTTTTGGAAAAGATATGCTTTTTAGGAGGCTTAGCAACTAGGCTAGATGGTACAAGTGTGTACGCATCTTTGGGTAGCTAAATTGATAATTCCTGCTTGCTTGGCCTTCTTTGAGCAGTGACTAGAGTAGTTGGAACATGCCAGCCATAGCCCTCACTTGAGGACTCATCGATTATCCACATCATTTGTGTTGGAGCTTCAAGAGCAGATTTTGAAAGTGGGTTGTGTAAGGTAGAACTACCACCCTTTTGACATGATAAAACTCGTGGAGCAGCAGATCCCAAGATGCAATCAGAGTCAATTTGCAATTTATATTGTCTATTCTTCCAATCTAAAGAACAATTGGTAGCACTTACCCATGATCGACCGAGAACAGCCTCTACCACTGCCTTGGACTTACTTGCCACATAAAAGGGAACTGACATCTGGTGATCCTGAATGGACATCATAATGACACATTTTCCCTCTATAGGGTTATCTTCACCTGAGAAGCTTTGTAAGTCAATAGGAATGTGGACAAGTGTTGGTTGTCCCAAGGCTATCCATGTGTCAAACGAGAGAATATTATAATCTGCACCAGAGTCAATTAAGGCAGAGACAAAGTAGGTAGTCTCATGAAGATGAAGACACACTTGAATATTGAAAGGATCGACATATTGTTCATCAGTAGCCAACTGTAAGGCCAACATAGAAGCCTTGCGACGCTCCTTGGCTTTTGCAACTCTAGCTTTAGCCTCTTCTTGAGCCTGACGTTTAAGTAGGTCATGTGCTTCTTTCCGTGTGTATGCAGCATGCATTTGTTGAAGCATGGCTTCAGTTAATGGTTCATTGTATTTCTTGAGACGACTTCCATTAATGAAGTTAGGCATTTGCTCACCTTCTAGTGTCTCTTCCTTATCAGCATCATTAGCAGATTCGAGTGTTAAATCCTCCACTGAGACTTTCTCTACATGCAGTGCTGTTGTGGATGCATCGCCATAGTACAAAACATCTAGAAGGTCACGTGGTTGTACCATTCGTATAGGAATAATGTCATATCCATCTGAGTCACAAAATTGAATTGGCTTAGGTAAAGCACATGTCGATAATGTTGCAAGGACATGACTCCATTCTAGTGGATCAATTAAGTGCTCAGGGAAGGGTTGTGGAATGTATGCCTCATCTGATACACTTCGATTACCCTTAAGTCTCTCAGTGTTGAAATCCCTACATGAGGCTCCACACATCCACAGATCTTCTCGCCCATCTGACAATGTAACTCTTGAGCCCTCAGATGAAGCAGAATCAAACTCATCTATTGGAGACCTTGTTACATCACGATATGAGTGATTCTTTAGGTTGACCCTTGTGATGACAGAATCATGTCGGAGGTACAAATAATTGTATCCCCAATCTTGAATCATTTGAAATTGTCGCATGAATGGTCTACCCAATATCACTTCATAGTTTGGATGTTTTCCAAAATCCACTGCTGCAAAGGTGTGCTCATATTCAATCCCACATGTGGTGACCAATATGTTCTCAAGCAGCCCAAGGGGATGTTCTAAGCTTCCATCTGCTAGCTGCAAGCGCATCCTGGTACTCCTAATAGCTGGTTTGCCCCACTTTTCCCAAATGGACCTTGTCACAATGCCCACTCGTGCACCACTATCAAGTATTGCAGTTGAAGCTACTTTTCGCACTTCTAATGGGAGGGTAGCATTTCCCTGATCGTCCTCACAAAATTTTCCTACTTTGTTGATAGGAACTGGCATAACATGCTTTGTCTCAGGGTGTATAGTACAATGATGGTGACCCTTTTGTAGCAATACCTGCTCTGACAAACATGTGGCAATATCATTCCACAACTCTGGACGAAGCTTTATCAAATCAAGCAAAGGTAAGGTACAAGCTACTGGTGCTGACAAAATAGCTTACACGATACCCATATCCATCTCCTTTGTCAACCTTCTATGCATAGAGGGTATCCTCAAGGTTTGAGAACAGTTCTCATATTCTCCCAAATATGATGGTAAGGTTTTCATTGTATGCTTACTTCTAGGAGAAACAATTGTTTGAACTTCCTCCTGGATGCTTGGGCGTCTAAAGTTGTTTTCTGTGCTCCTGGTAAAATCCACCTCAGAGAATGGAGGTGAAATAATAGAGGACATATTCTCATTAACTTTCTCATGAACTGCTGCCCACATCTCATTTGCCATGTCCTCGTTAGCATCAATAACTTCATCATTGCATGGGAAGGCAAGGCTAGGTGGTGGCAGAATACCTTCTTTCAATGGGGTGGCAATTGGTGCAGACTTCTCGCTATGAGATTGTGAGATGAGCTCACTTTTCATTTCCCAACTTGATGACACTTCTGGTATGGTTTCTAATGTTGGCTTAAGAGAGGTTGGGCCCCGAGGGATAGGTGGAGGTGGTCCCTCAAGTATTGATTGAGCTTCCCTAATGAGTTGCTGATGTACAGCTAGATTGATCTTCTCCTCACGAGGGTTTGGGTATTCTTGAAGCTTCTTGGGTAGCTCAGATAAAGCTGCAATGCGACTTCTATGAGCATCAATGATTGCATCTAGAGTCTCGTTCACCTTATCCACAAAAACAGAACCCCCAGAACTATCCTCGGTTGTACTAGCCTCATCTTGTTTAGCACTAGGCCCAGGTTGAGGTTGATGCTCGTCATGCACTTCTTGGGATGTAAAAGCTTGATCCCTCATGTTTTGTTTAGAGACTTCTTGAGAACTAGTGGATGCACTCTTAGTTTGCTTATTGCGGTTCTTTTTCCTCCTTGTGGTCCTTTTTCTATTGGAATGTAGGGTCTTGTCCACTAGATTTGCCTTTGCATCCCTAGTTCGAGGTGTCTCATCAGTTTGCATTTCGGCATTTCGTGTCTGTGATCTAGTCATGACTCTAAGTGGCACGACATCCTCATTCTCTGATGAAGGTGGCGATGGAACTGCCCCTACCAAGTTGAGTGAGACCTTTGGTTGAGAGGTGCCTTCCTCATGTGGTTTCAGCAAACAATCCTTTGGGAAGTGTTCTGCACAACACCCTAGACAATATCTTTCAATTGGTGGAAACTGTGGTACTGTTGTATTGGATCGAGCTGCTTGCCTTGAGCGATGTGGACAATCACGAGCCCAATGGGGTTCTCCGCACTCATAACAGGGGCCCATTAGTTTGGCTTCTACTTTCCTTTGCTGCCATTGACCTGAGGGGCCTGGAGTCCTAGGTTGGTAGCCGCCTAGCAACATCAAAGAATTTTGTTCCCCTGGTTGAGCCTCCAGTGCTTGGCTTGGATATGCGGGACTTTCAAAGAGATTTTCCTTTGATGAATATGATGCATATTCCTCCTCCACATAGCCTGGGTTTACCAAGTCTCTACACATATTTGAATTGTCGTAGTCAACAACCCTCACAGGAGCAGTCCCAGGAGCAGGAGGTTGAGCTCCAAGAACAGGTCGTGCTTGCTCTTGTGCCATCGGTGGCTTACGTTCAAAATTAGTATACTGTTGATGCATTTGTGGAGTCACTCCACCCCTTTGCTGCTCACGCTCCTGTCTCATTCTTGCAATGCGAGTACATTCCTGTGTGGTGTGGGTAAAGTTCCAAGCACAGGCCTGGCACCACTTCTTTGTGGGTTGGTTTGTGACTAGAGGAGAAAAGGTATTACATTCTTCGGTTTTATGGTTACCGCCACATGCTCCACAAAGATGAGGACCTGTAGGTAGTACACTCCTCATTCGTTGCTGCTGTTGTTGTGGCTGCATGGGTGGGCGATAGGTTTGTCCCAATCTCCTTAGTACTAGGTTAGCTATCTGGTCTGGATTTACTAGCGTACTAGACCCTGAACTTTGGTCATCACCCCACTGATCTCTAGGTTTCACCTCAGGGCCAGAACCATCTTGGAATTTGAAGTTGTGTGTGAAATCCATAGCATCATGGCAACATTCATTGAAATTTGTATGCTTCTTTGCATAGAGATGTGTATGCAGTGTTGAATTTTTGAGTCCTTTTAAGAAGAGAGAAATTAATCGACTCTGGGTGGGCTTCTCATCTTCTGGGCAACGATTAATGTACTGCTTCATCCTATTTACACAGTCCCTAACACTCTCAGTCTCGCCTTGCTTGAAAGAGTAGATGTTTGCTACCGTGTCATGTTGAATCTCCATCAAGGAAAAAGCAGCAATGAATCTCTCTTCCAGAACTCGTAAAGAAGATTTGTCTGAAGCCTCTAGTGCCTGAAACCAAGCAAGGGCCTTTCCCTCAAGAGTGAGCCAAAATCCTTCAATTTGCGTATGCTTGTCAGTCACTTGCTCAGCTCAAATTGCTTGTCTAAATGCTGCTACATGGTCATATGGATCTCCCGACCCTTCGTACTTCTTTACCAGTTTCTGAAGAGTTGATGGCCTTACTTGTCTTGAATACTCATCATAGGACCTACGGCCTCTCACTCTCAGTGGGAATTGTTCCTCTCTTTGGTAAGATGGTCCACATGCATCCCAAATTGGTGTGGGTCCCCTATTACCTGCCTCACCAACCCCCTCCAAAGATCTTGTTACCCGCATTTCAGGAGGTGCATTTATGGGAGGCCGAGTTGGCTCCCCTACCCTCTGATTGTCATAGTGAGAGAAACGTTGTGGTGGTGTGATCTGTGGTCGCACTTTTGGTGTAGGATAATATCTTGGTGCTAGAGTTGGGCTACTTGCAGTGGTCCACTTTGATGTTGAGGGTCCCTCTCTAATGAACTCTCGTAGGGGAGGAGCAGCAGTTTCTCCAAGAAAGGCTGTCTCTCCTGGTTTAGCTGTATTTGTTGAGAACACTTCCATGGATAATGGTTGTCCTTTCCACGTGAGCTCCCGAATCTCCTTCCAATCTAAGGTTCGGTATTCATTGGCCCATTTATCAACGATTCGGTTCTTGTATTCTGCAAGCTTCTCGACTACCACCACAAGTGCTAGAGGAAGATCTAGCTCTGGCAATCTAGTTGTGGCATAATATCCTTCTAAAGAGTCCTTATAGACCTCTTGAAGTGGGTCATCCTGTAAGACCTTTGTCACTGGAATTTGTCGTACAAACTCCCATTGGTTCTCAGCCCCCTGATCCATTTTGCTCTTGCCTTTCCTATCCCTTTCCAAATTTAGATCTACAAGAAGTAAATCATCTATGGATGGCTTTGAGGACTGGGCATTGGATGGTCCAAGCATGTCCGGCTCAATGAGCCAATCATCACTAGACTCCCTTGCTCTGGAAAGCTTTGATAAGTCTAAGAACTCGCTTCTAGAGAGCTCCCCTAATTTGTTTACATTCTCTGGATGATAGGTGACTTCGTAGCGAACACCATCTCCACCCACGTACATGTTACCCTGGTCATTGACTAGAGGTGCTCTATCAAGCTCTGAGAAAAAGTCTGCGATCTTAACAAGATACCGTTGTTGTGGATCCCTAAAGATCTCAGCTTCTTGAGCGTTCGTGTAGACATATTGAAGTCTCACATTGAGTGGTAACCCCATGGTGTCGGCTTCAAATGGATTAAAAGATCTTGTGGGTGTCCTATTTGGGGCTAAGGGATGACTATTTGACAGCCCTAGATTGTCAATGGACAATGAGCTAGTTGTTCTGGAAAGGGTATCAGATTAGGATTCGAAAAAGGTTTCAGCAATATCTGCCAAATTTCCTACCGATTGGGTCCCACTTTCCTGCGTAGGTACTCTAGAAGGTGCCCTAGGCCCTATGGCAGTGTCTATATGACGTCCCGACCGCAAGTGCATAAGGTCAAATTTTAAGGTTTTTTTTTTCTTTAAAAAAAAAAAAAAAAAAAAACTCCTGCCCTGTCTCGATGTATGAAAGACCATAACCTTGGTTTTCCCAAGGTTCACAGTAAGACCACTCTACGTGCAGAAATCATCGAGTGCATGTAGATGTTGCTATAGACCTCTTGGAGACTCAGACACTAATACAATATCATCAACATAAAGCATAATATGTACTGAGGTACCTGCTAGATCAACTCCATCTCTGCCTCCCCGTGTAATGAAGTTAGCCACCTCATCAATGTATAACCCAAATAGCGTGGGGAAAAGTGGGCATCCTTGCTTCACACCAATGGTGCTAGCAATAGTCTCGGACATACCTCCTGGGCATCTGACTCGCCCAAAAACTTGCTCATATAATGCATAGATGCCCCATGTTATATCTGTTGGTATGCCAAGAGACTGCAGGCGCTGAAAGAGCCTCTCTCGTGGTACTGTGTCAAATGCCTTGCGGAAATCCACAAAGCAGCAATAGAGCTTTCTCTTCCTCACTCTGGCCTGATCAATCATACATCTCAAAGTGAATACATGGTCAGTGGTAGAGAAAGCTCTCCTGAAGCCTGCCTGCCCTGATGAGCGTAAACCTGCTCGCTCAGCATATAAGCTAAGCTCTTGCTCCAACACTGCACCATAGAGTTTGGCCAACACGTGGCCAACCATAACCGTCCTGTAGTTGCTCGGATCGAGCATATAACCTATTTTGTGGATCGGCACAATGGTGTGCATCGTCCACTCCGCAGGCAAACCCTCTGCTAGTGCCCTGTTAAACAGGTGTGCAAGAAAAGGAGCCAAAAAATCTACTGCATATATGAGATGCTCACTCTGTAGGCCCATATGGTCGGCGGCCCGTCCATGCTGTAGGCGGCGGATAGCTTCCTTTACCATCGAGTGGGTAAAGAAGCTAGCTATGGTAGGTCGAGGCTCCTGTGCTGAGGTATAGGTGGCTGCTGTGGGGCGTGGTATAGGCCCTCTCCATATGTGTGCCATGTCTGTGGGTCTCTTCCTCATGAAGATGGTGCGTGCCTCCACATCCCGAAACTGTATGATGAGAGCTCTCTTCTTTGTCATGTCTTTCCCGGCCCTCCAAGCTTTGAGGAAGGGGGGGGGGGGGTCCCCTCATGTGAGTATCCAAGTCGTGTGCATAGTGTCCGCCCATCCCCCTCGGGGGTAGAGTCGGCTACCTCGGGAATCCCCGTGACTGTCACATTGAGCCTACGAGCATGTCGCATCCGCTCCTCCTCAATGGTGGTGTTGATGATTTGGAGCCCTTCTTTTTGGGCATCCTCTTTCACTTCCTTTTTGATGTTCCTCTTCACCACTTCTACTCAACCCTCCCTTGTTGCCCCCATCTTACCTTCTAGGCTCTTGGTGATTGCCTTGGTGAGTTCCTCTTTGATGGCCTCTTTGTCAACTTCCACAATCTCCCCCTCCTCCCGTGGTGGTCGGTCCCGTAGAGAGATCACCTCCGCTTTGAGGATGTCGATTTCCTCCTTCATAGTGTCATGTTCCTTCTTCCATCCCTCTTTCTCCTCTTTCCATGCTTCTTTCTCCTTCTTCTCTCCTTCCTTCTCTTTCTCCCTCTCCTTCTCCCAAGTCTCCTTCTCCCTTTTCCAAGCTTCCTTCTCTTTTTGTAAAGCTTCAATCTCCTTCTCGACTTTGGAAAGTCGGTTGATGATGTTGATGGCGGAGTCTGCCGTCTTCTTGTTTTCTCTGATGGAGATGTTCAGCTTATCCTCCATTTTGACTATCTCCTCTTTGCTTGCACCCTTGGCCATGTCGATGTACCTCGGAGAGATAGAACCCTAACACTTATGCTGCTGCCTTGGAGGCGTGAGCAAGGGTGGGTGAGGAAAGGGTAGCGAACATAACCTGGATTGGGCTGGGGCTTCACATGGCGGCAGCAGCAGCACAGGTTGCGACCAAAACGAAGTGACGGGGAGGGGATGCGTAGGTGACGGGGAGAGAAAGCGCAGGCGACGGGGAGAGAAAGAGAGAGAGGCGACGGGGAGAGAGATGCGAAGGCGACGGGGGGGGGAGAGAGAGAGAGAGAGAGAGAGAGAGAGAGAGAGAGAGAGGTGGGAGGGGATGTGCAGGTGGGAGAGAGAGACTCTTATGCGTGGTTGGCAGTCTAAACTCCCTTACCAAGGTAAGGTTTTCATTTGGAGGATGTTGGTAGGAGGGTTACCTACACGAGATCAACTCAGCCGTCGTAAAATTACATTGGCCTCTTGCTTCTTCTGCACGACATGCATTGAAACAGTTATGCATCTGTTCATGAGTTGTCCAGTGGCCCGTCAGATTTGGTCTTTTGTCTCTCGCGTTTGGGAGGCAGTAGAGAGGTCTATTGTTTCGGCTCATCAGTGGATATTTGGGATTCGTCCTCAAGTCATTACTTCGGACAGTCACCTTGTGATATTCCATTTCCTTAGATGGACAGGACTTTGGCATATTTGGACTACACGGAATGGGTTCATCTTTGATTCCTTGTCTGGAATACATGGGCACATTCTACGTATCCGCGGTTTGCTGCTTTGGCAGTTTTCTTCTCTTCTCTCAGCTCAGCATGGATGTAGATGTTATTTCGTTATGGTCTATGGCAGCTCGGCTGACTCATCTTTGATGCTTTTATCTGGGATGCTTATTTGGCTAGGAGGCTTTCTTATTAGTGTACAAGTTTGCATGGTCATGATCCTTTAGAGGATCTTTTGTGGGTTTTTTTTTTTTTTTGGGCCATAGGTTCTGTGTGAGCCATGTGGCTGATGTACTTTTTTACATATAATATAAAACACCATTTCACGAAAAAAAAAAAAGAGAGAGAGGGAGAGAGAGGGCAGGGGGGCTGGCGGGAGGGAGGGCTGGCGCAGAGGGGGGGGGGTTGGCGAGGGGGGCGAGGGGCTGACGGGAGCTGGCGCAGAGGGGGCTGGCGCAGAGGGGGCTGGCGCAGAGGGGGCTGGCGCAGAGGGGGTTGCTGGCGAGAGAGAGAGAGAGAGAGAAATGAAATGATATATTAACGTCTTCAGAAGGCCAAAATAACCTATGAGACCAAAAAGGTTACAACAATTGGTGGATCTCTCTCTCTCTCTAGGCCAAAATGACCTAGAGAGAGAGAGAGAGAGAGAGAGAGAGAGAGAGAGAGAGAGAAGCTGTAGAAACTCTGCTCCATACACAAGATCCGATAGACAATGTACAAGAAGTGTGGGGGGGCAGGGCCATATATATATGGCCCTGGAGTGTTGGCCCGATACCAGCCCTGAATGCTCACGACCAGGAAAAAAAGGCAGTCGGCCAGGAAAATCACAGTCGGCCAGCACTGACAAAGGTTGGGTAGCAACACGTCCAATCGGCCAGGTCTGAAATCAGCCAGCCGGCACACTACAGCCCCACGCCCACTGAAAACAGAGGAAAATACTAGAAAAATGGAGAACTACCTACACGGATGGGCACACCCACAACAAAGGCCCTAGTGTGTAATGTATAGACAGGAGATGACTGCTAACACCCCCTCTCAGCTCCTGGATGTGGAACCAACCCTAGAGGGCTGGAGTGCTATCGGAGCAAAGCCTGAGGTAAAGACTTCGTGAAGAGGTCCGCCGCATTGTCCTCCGTCGAACAATAAACAAGCAAGATGTCACTAGCCAAAATCTTTTCACGAACAAAGTGATATTGTATCTCTATGTGCTTGGTCCGGGCATGGAAGACCGGGTTCCGAGCAATAGCGATACAGCTGTGGTTATTGCACTGGATAACCGTGGGCTGCTTCTGTGGAAACCCAATCTCGCCAAGCAACCTCTGCAGCCACACAACCTCACAAGCAGCACCACAAGCAGCCCGGTACTCTGCCTCTGTAGACGACAAGGCAATAGTTGGCTGTCTCTTGCTGCTCCATGAAATAGCTCCTGAGTTGAGGGTAAAACCATAGCCTGATGTAGATCTCCTCGTGTCTAGATCTCCTCCCCAATCTGAGTCACTCTAGCCTTGGAGTCGTACTTCATCCGTCGTTCCCCCTCTAGTGTCGTAGAAGAGTCCAAGATCCTTCGTACCTTGCAAATACGACAAGATCCACAATCCTGCGTCCCAATGAGTCTTCAAAGGCATCTGCATGAATGAGTTCAACAGCCCCAGAGGAAAGCTCAAGTCCAATCTGGTGTTCAGCAACCAAATCTATGAACCAACAGGCTTCCAATATAGAGAGGCATCAACCTGCTCACAAGGATCATTCACTGCAAGCTTTGTGTTCGGGTCCATCGGTGAAGTAATAGGCTTGCAGTTCTCCATCCCAAAGGCCTCAAGCAACTCATGAACATACCGCTGCTGAGAGACAAAGAACCCCTTCTGGGTCTGCCAAATCTCCAATCCCAAGAAGAAGTGGGGTAAGCCTAAGTCAGTCATCTCAAAGTCCTTTGACAAGGCAGCCTTCGTCACTGCTATGTGCTCCACATGACCGCTAGTGAGAATGAGATCATCCACATAAAGGATAATCAATGTGACCAAACCGCGTTCCCGAAAGAGATACAAGTTAGGATCTGCAACTGATCTTTGAAATCCAGTCCGTAGAAAGAAGGAATCAATCTTCTGATTCCAAGCCCTGGGAGCTTACTTAAGATCATACAAGGCCTCTCGCAACCTGTAAACCATCCCCTTTGATCTTGGAACCTCAAAGCCTGGATACTGCTCAACATACACCTCCTCCTGCATGTCACCATTGAGGAACGCGGATTTTCCATCCATCTGATATACGGGCCACTGCTAAGAAGAGACAAGGGCAAGAATGGTCCGAATCGTGGTCATCCTCGCTGTTGGTGCAAAGGTATCCTCATACTCGATGCCAGGCCATTGAGCATAACCCTTAGCCACAAGTTTGGCTTTGTGCTTGTCTACTGACCCATCAGACGTATACTTGGTCTTAAAGACCCACTTGACACCAATGACTGACCGTTTTGACGGCCTTGGAACCAACTCCCAAGTTTTATTCTTCTCTATGGCATCCAGTTCCACTTGCATGGCTTTCCTCCAAGTATCTTGAGAAAGAGCTTCCTTCACGGAAGTGGGCTCTTTGTCCCGCATGATACGAGACATCAAAGCATAGTTTACTTGTAAGAGCTCCGCTCAATGGCTTTTGTCACGAACTTTGTGCGATCTTGGAGGTCCGTCCTCTGTGGTCCACTCGGAGGGAAGCTCTGTAACGCCGGACTCCCGAAGGGTGTCTAACAACCACCTTGGTACTCGAACAGAACGCGGAGCTTCCTGTTGCTGCTGGGGCTTATCTCCAGCCTCGGGCTCAACCTCTACAATTGACTGAGGCTGTATAGATTGGGAATCATCCTCAGACTCATTTGGTTCTCCAAGAAGTGGCGGCTCATCCACAGTGGAAGCTGGAACATGCTCATCAAAGACATCTCTGCTGACAACCACCTCGTTCCGCTCTGGGTCATACAACCTGTATCCTTTGGAAAGAGAGTTATATCCCACAAATACAAGCTGGGACTTCGAGTCAAGCTTCCCCCTCTGTTTCTTTGGAATGTGAACATAGGCATCACTCCCAAACACACGGAAATGGGAGACATCTGGTTTCGTGCCAAAATAAGCCTCAAATGGAGTCATCTTTGATACTGAAGTCATTAGAGATCAGTTGAGGATATGGATAGCCGTAGCCACAACCTCCCTCTAAAGTGGATGAGGAAGATCACGATGCTCCAACATCGTCCTCGCCATCTCCACCACAGTCCGGTTCTTTCGCTCAACACTCCTGTCAAATCCCCACCGGATCTCCTCGTGATCGTTCTTGGTACGAGACTCGAATCCTGCAAACAAACGAATAAACAACAAGGGGGTGCAGGCCTGACTCACCTCCCAACCATGATAGCCGTGGGCAAGCCCACAGTCTTGGCTGTCCCCACCGAGCCACGAGCTGAGCTAACTAGGTTGACGTACCGACCAATCTCCTCCTCGTGACATCCCATACCGCCACGAAGCTACCCTCGCGGGCCTCGAGATTGCTGTCGGCCTCGGCTGCGTAAAGCAGGTTCACGTCTGCACTAGATCCAGGCCTCAAGACCATAGAGCTCTCACAAACTCGCGAGACTCTCTATATCTCAATAACTAACCTTGGCCACCCTGTTATAGGCTCTTGGCCGGTCATCGGGTGTCCACACTTGGGCGCCCGCCCGTCCACACTTGGGTGCCCGCCCATTAGTTTATCCCTAACTCAGCTCGTCAATCAGCCGGCCTAGCTCCAAGCTTCTCCAAACCTCGAAGCTAGTCTTGCGTGCGTGTAGCACACGGTAGATACACACTGTGCACATGACAACTTCATTCTCTGAAGGCAAACCTGTATTGGCCAGCTCACGCTTGATGCCATGTTTCGCACAAAACTGCACAAACGCATTAGACGAGAACTCTCCTCCTTTGTGAGCCCGAAGAGTCTTTATCTGCAATCCAGACTCTTTCTCCACCATAACATGTCACTCCTTGAACCGAGCAAAGGCTTGGTCCTTCTGGGAAAGGAAATAAACCCATGTGAATCTGCTACAATCATCAACAAGCAACTTAATGTACGAAGAACCTCCTAAGGATGGGGTCTGCATAGGTCCACACAAGTCAGTGTGTACTAACTCTTAAAGGTTTCGAAGCCCGCCTAGAAGCTTGCTTCGGAAAAGATTCCCTGTGTTGCTTACCACGAATGCAAGAACTACAACGTCCCTACCTGCTGCCAACATCTGGCAAGCCATCCACCAACTGGTCCCGGAAAAAAAAGCGTATGGATGCTAGATATTCCTTATTTTACGATATATATATATATATAGTAAAAAACGTGAGCGTACTTAAAGTACTTATCTTGATGCGTACTTTACGTACTCGTACCGTACACGTCCCATACCGCACCGTACCTAAAGTACTCAAACCACTATGCCACAAGTCATAGATCTGAGTGTCTGTCAGAGAAGAGAGGGCTGAGAGTTTGTAGATACCGTTCTCCACTCCGCCTTCCCATTAAACCTAGCCTGCTTCTCTGTCCCATAGAGCAACAGAATGCTCCTCAAACTTGAAACTCCACGACGCGGAAGCCAGTCTTGCAAACCTCATGCACTGAAATAGATGGAAACCAAGTGCGGGGACGTAAAGAATACGAGAGGAATGCTTCCCTCGTTTGCCATTGAGAATGATCTCCATCGTGCCCTCACTGTGAATCGATATAGTGGAATTGTTGCCAATGAAAATGCGACTTGGCTGTCGTTTAAGATCCTGTAAAAACTCTCGAGAAGGAGTCATGTGCTTGGAAGCACCACTATCGAGAATCCACTCCCGAGTATCCCTAGCGGTGAAACCAACTGCCTTCTCGCTCGAAGAAGATGAAATATTTGAGTCCAAAATCTCCAAGTGCACAAAGGCTAGAGTCTTTGTAGCTGAAGCTGAAGAATCAACACTCTTCATGATACTCCGCTTAGGACATTCTCGCCAATAGTGGCCTTTCTCGCCACAATCGTTATAGGTCCGCTCGGCCTTCAATTTATCACAGTCTGAGTCGGGCTTCTTCTTAGACGACTTCTCCGATGAAGACTTCCCTTTGCCCTTATTGTTGTTGTTGTTGTTACGGCCTTTTAACCCGCTGGCCAGTCAAGGCCTCAGAACCTTCGCCTTGTGGAGGGTTCGTAAAATGCTCTTCTTGGTCCAAGACTGTAGGCACAAGCTCCTCCCATGTGATGGTGTTGAGCCTGCCACTGCTGATCAAAGAGGAGTAAAATGCTGAGTACTGAGAGGGCAAATGAGACAACAAAGTGATGGCCATGTCCTCTGAAGATATCTCCTTCCCAGCCTGAAGAACCTCTTGTTGAAGAGCCTGCAACTTGTTGATGTACTCCCGCATTGTCGAAGACTTTGCAGGATTCATCACCCGCATCTGCACTTCCAAGGAGATCCTTTTCATGGGTGATACCCTGTTATACAGAGAAGCCAAATGCTGCCAAACGGGCATTGACACGATCCCACAATTGTGCTTGTGTCACGTGCATCCCGCACTTGGATGCCACGTAGACATATCTGCACAGAAGGTGCAGGACCTGGGATGGTAAACTGGTCCCATGTGAGCCCAGTCCGGGACGAGTTAGCCAGGGATTCATCTCAGTCGTCCGAGGTAAGGTGTGCATTGTCGTGCACAAGAGTCCAAGGTCAGGTGTGCACTGTCGTGCACATGAAACAGTGCCAGTCAACGGTGTGAGTCTCCCTCTGGAATGATGGCAGTGATTCTGGGTATCTGGTATGGTACTGGATGCCAAATCATTGTGTAGGTAGTTAGGGTTTGCTTTTAGGAAAAGGGGCCAGCCCATAGGGCTACCCCAAGTCCTTGTGTGGGCATGGGGACAGGGTAAACCACCGAGGGCCAGGAAGGCCCTGGCTGAACACACCAGCCATGGGAGGGCCATGGAGTGCTTTAGGACAATCCCAGGGCTCTTGCAAGGGGAACCAATTGGTTATCCAGCCCTAGGGGACTGTAGGGCAAGTATGGGGGCAGCCCATACAGGTTGCCCAGCCTTCAGAACCATGGGCAATCAGTGCCCAGCCCTTTGTGCTCATGCGCCTAGTGCCAGCCAGCCAAAGGAGAGCATGCGCAGCATTTTTACTGATTTTATTCAGCATTTAATGCTAAACATCAGTCGTGGGCAAAATTAAAGACAGCCGACAGGGATTATAGCTGGCCGACTGCTGTTAGTTGGTGGTATAAATACCAAGGCCCACAAATCAGTGTGTTATCTCATATTTCACCCAGAGCCAAGGCAAACAAGGGCCAGTCAAGCCAAGGAGTTGCTAAAGCAAAGGGGTGAAGGACTACAGGTCAAGGGCAGAGTTTTCTCAGCCAAGAAAGGTCAAGATTTCTGTATTTTCTTTTCAGATTTACATCATTCTAATAAAGCAAATACACCATCCGTGGTGGGGGGGCCCTACAGAGGGTATTTGGGACCCAATACTGTGTCCTCTCCATCGCTCCCTCTCTCTCTCTCTCTCTCTATTTTCTGCACATCTTCATTCAGTTTTGTGCGTTAATTCCGTCGCGAAAAGAGTGCTGACTTCTGAGCATTGAAGTTAGCGATCTTCTCCGAAGCTTCCGCATGTTACAGTGGTATGAGAGCCTACTTCAAGTGCAAAGATTCAGCAAAGAAACCAGAATTTTTCCTCGCTCGTGTGGTTGGTTTTCAGACACCGGTGGACTCTCCCTTTTGGAGTGACTCCTGTCCCTCGAAGGACGGTTCGTTTTCAGCTTCCAGAAGCCTCCGGACGTCTCCCATACACATAGTGGATGGTCAGATTGCGCTCCGGAAAGGAAGTGCGTTTTCTTGCTATGGCGAGCTTCGACGATGAGAGAGACCAAGAACCATGGGACCAGAGTGCACCAGGCAGCCCAGCTAGGGCACCAGGCTTGAGTGTTACCGATATGTTCCAGCAGATGATGCGAGCAATCGCAGACCAGACAAGCAAGTTGGAAGAGCAGAAGGCGCAGATTCAGACTCTGGAAGAACGTACCCGTTCTCCAGCGTCGCGTTTTCCATCTCCTCCTCCCTCTCCTTCCGTATCCCAGATTCCAGATTCTCGACTCAAGGACCCTCTCGCGGGGTCACGACCGCAGCCGAGCTCTTTGAGACGAAGCCATGCGACCGGTGGAACACGAGCATTACCTAGCAGCTTCGGACGCTAGATTGACACCGGCGGCGCCCTCGAATCATTTTCCTGAGAAAATGAACTTCAGTAAGTATAGTGGTAAACTCGATCCCACAGATCTTTATTCCTGGTTGCATCAGTTTGAGGCTTACTTTGCCGCAGTTAGAAAGACAGATACTAACAGAGTGATCTTAGCCAGTTGGAAGGTGAGGCCATTCCTTGGTGACTCAGTGGGCTCATGCCCACACCAGATTAGGTATGGCAGCTTATGTGTGGGACGAGTTTGTCCGCGACCTTAAGCAGCGGTTTCTACAGCCCCACTACCTTGAGTGACTCGAAGACGAGTTCAGGGGAGCGCGTCAGAATGCGCAACCTTTTTGTATAGCCTTGACACGCAAATCCAATGGCAGGTGCGTATGTTTAGGTTGGCCACCTTCGAAGACGCACTCTCGCTTGCGCAGAGTGCAGAAATGAAGCATAATGGTGGCAAGCCCAAGACTTCCCAGTCGGCTTCTCCCAAGGCTACCACCTCGGGAGGCAAAAGCCAGAACCAGACGGGGTCTTCCCCAGGACAGAGCCGGAGAGCCTCTGGCTCCAAGAACTCGACCAATGTGTCTAAGCTAACTCCAGACCAGAAAGCGGAAAGTTGAGTGCTGAGGAGCTTCCTCAATACAAGGAGGAGGGTAGATGTTTCTTTTGTCATCGGGATTGTCGTAAGAAGCCTCCAAAGCCCGCCGCTGTTGCCTCCACAGCTTCCGTGGTGAGCTCAGCTCCCACACAGACCCCAGTGGCTACCCCTAGTTCTTCAAACCCCGGTGCTTCAGTTGGAGCAATTATTAGCCGGGAGCTCGAAGATAAGCAGAAGGGCACCCATGACCAGGAGTATGAGCGCAACGAATTACTCAAAAGTCCTTTGGCTACATAGGTGGCCAGAGAGTCGTTGTCTTGTTTGACAGGGGCAGCACCACGGAGGATGTGGTACGGAACAGGCCGCTAGGCGTGGTTCAAGATGCCAGATCATTGTGTAGGTAGTTAGGGTTTGCTTTTAGGAAAAGGGGCCAACCCATACGGCTACCCCAAGTCCTTGTGTGGGCATGGGGATAGGGTAAACCACCCCCATGAGGGCCAGGAAGGCCCTGGCTGAACACACCAGCCATGGGAGGGCCATGGAGTGCTTTAGGACAATCCCAGGGCTCTTGCAAGGGGAACCAATTGGTTATCCAGCCCTAGGGGACTGTAGGGCAAGTATGGGGGCAGCCCATACAGGCTGCCCAGCCTTCAGAACCATGGGCAATCAGTGCCCAGCCCTTTGTGCTCATGCGCCTAGTGCCAGCCAGCCAAAGGAGAGCATGCGCAGCATTTTTACTGATTTTATTCAGCATTTAATGCTATACATCAGTCGTGGGCAGAATTAAAGACAGCCGACAGGGATTATAGCTGGCCGATTGCTGTTAGTTGGTGGTATAAATACCAAGGCCCACAAATCAGTGTGTTATCTCATATTTCACCCAGAGCCAAGGCAAACAAGGGCCAGTCAAGCCAAGGAGTTGCTAAAGCAAAGGGGTGAAGGACTGCAGGTCAAGGGCAGAGTTTTCTCAGCCAAGAAAGGTCAAGATTTCTGTATTTTCTTTTCAGATTTACATCATTCTAATAAAGCAAATACACCATCCGTGGTGGGGGCCCTACAGAGGGTATTTGGGACCCAATACTGTGTCCTCTCCATCTCTCTCTCTCTCTCTCTCTCTCTCTCTCTCTCTCTCTCTCTCTTCTGCACATCTTCATTCAGTTTTGTGCGTTAATTCCGTCGCGAAAAGAGTGCTTGAAACGGTGGAGAAGGATCTATTCTGGAACCATAACTTCTGCTTCATCAACAATGTGTGGTTCCGCTTCGTCTTTGGCCTCTGAAGGGATTGGACCTGCATATGGCTTTAACCAACTGACATGAAATACATCGTGCATAGTCCAACTCGGAGGTAGCTTTAACTGCATAGATACCTCATTAATCTTTTTCCTGATGGAAAAAGGTCCGAAGCTCCTGAAAGACAACTTTGGGCATCGCTTGCCCACCTGTTTCAATCTTTGCTTCATAATCCGAAGATAAACTCAATCCCCTTCCGAAAACTTCATATCCCTTCGGTCTTTATTGGCCTGTCAAGTGTAGGCCTCTTGCGCTTTAGTCAATCTGTCTTTTATTGACTCTAAAATCTCCTGGTAAGACTCCGTCACTCTGTTCGCTTCAGGTACTGAAGACGAGGTCCTGGTCAACAATGATTGGAAAGGTCTTCCAAATGCTGCCTCATATGGAGTCCTGCCAATAGCTGAAGAAAAAGAATCATTCAAAACAGCTTGAACTAAAGGCAAATATGATTCCCACTTACCTTGCTAATCGTGGACATAACACTTTAGCCCATGGTGAAGCGCGTGGCTGCTGCAGAGAAGGTAACCCCTAGGTACACGTATGATGTCACCACCTCCACCTGGCGTCCTGCGAGAGTGAATGTCAGCTGACTCCTACCCTGTCTCGATGTATGAAAGACCATAACCTTGGTTTTCCCAAGGTTCACAGTAAGACCCCTCTGTGTGCAGAAATCATGGAGTGCATGTAGATGCTGCTGTAGACCTCCTAGAGACTCAGACACTAATACAATATCATCAGCATAAAGCATAATATGTACTGAGGTACCTGCTAGATCAACTCCATCCATAGTTGTTTCTCGTACTGGTACGAATGGGTTCGTACGGTACGGTTCGTACGGTACGATACCGTACGGTATCGTAAAGTACGAGTTTTTTGTTTTTTTTTTTCCAAAAATTTATTTTTCCTTGAATTTTTTTTTTCAAATGCTTAAAAAAAATATAGAAACCCTGCTTTACGAAGATCCCAAATGCTGGCAATACTTCGCAACTTTTGTGTCCACTCAATATTCCATATGGGGTTGTTGAGAGACCTAAAAAATCTGGCGAGGTAGACTGGTAGTGTACACTTGATTGGTAGGATGAGAGAATCTCGCTACATCACTTAGGGATCCCTGGTATAGGTAGGCTAGACAAATAGATTCTCAAGTTATGTACGAGGGAGAAGATTTGGACATGGCCATTTTGATCTAGAGAGGAGTCCCTAAACTTATCACCCTAGATGCACTCCTCGTATTTGTGCAAGGACGGTCCCTTAGTCATAAACGCTACATTGGGAGACCTTTGGTATTGCATTACCCATCCAGGTTCTTTTTTGGAGACAATCGGGAGATCCAACTAGGAGAGACACATATCCATGTTCTGGTTCCTCAAGCACTGTAGACTCCTCCCCTCCCAACCTTCCCTCACATTCAAGCTTGAAGCTCCATAGGTTGTAAGTGTAAAAAATAAAAACCGTATTTTATCGTACGGTATCCGAAAATTTCATATCGTACCAAAAATTCCCGTACGGTATCGTATCGTACGGTATTGTATTTTCGTACCGTGACAACCATGACTCCATCTCCGCCTCCCCGTGTAATGAAGTCAGCCACCTCATCAATGTATAACCCAAATAGCGTGGGGGAAAGTGGGCATCCTTGCTTCACACCAATGGTGCTAGCAATAGTCTCGAACATACCTGCTAGGCATCTGACTCACCCAAAAACCTGCTCATATAATGCATAGATGCCCCATGTCATATCTGCTGGTATGCCAAGAGAGTGCAGGCGCTGAAAGACCCTCTCTCGTGGTACTGTGTCAAATGCCTTGCGGAAATCCACAAAGCAGCATTAGAGCTTTCTCTTCCTCACTCTGGCCTGATCAATCATACATCTCAAAAGTGAATACATGGTCAGTGGTAGAGAAAGCTCTCCTAAAGCCTGCCTGCCCTGATGAGCATAAACCTGCTCGCTCAGCATATAAGCTAAGCTCTTGCTCCAACACTGCACCATAGACTTTGGCCAACATGTGATATGCAGCGGAAGTCTTTGTATTGGAAGATCCTGTCAAACAAATGCTCACACCGTCTTCTGTATCTTGAGTTTCGTGAGTTTAGCAATCCACTTTAATACTTCAAACTTTAAAGAGATATGAGAGAGAGATATGAGAACTGCACACCAGATTGGGTCCCGAATTACCCACTGAAGGGCCCCCTATCCCGATAACGAGATAGTATTTGCTTTATTTCTTTGGAGAGAATGACTGTGGATTGTAGATAAGCCAAACGCAAGATCTCGGAGGATCGGAAGCCTGGCTGAACTGTACACGGCTGTAGAAACACCTCGATGAACTGATCTTGAGCCTATGCACTCTTCCGAAGGTCATGAGCAAGGGTTGCACACCTGAGGCTGAGAAAAGGAGATGGTGGACTGTTCTAAGCTATGTTAGAATGCTGTAAATGCTTATGAATGCTGTAAATGCTTATGAATGCTGTGTTACCTTCACCAGAGGGTTGGTGTATGACTGGATGATGCTGAATACTGATGTAAACTGCTGTGGGGCTGAAAACGCATGAAAGGGGCTGCTGGAAATCTGCAAACGCAGGGCTGAATGGCTGTTTTCTGACGTAGAACTGAGGCTGGACTGAAACGCTTACTATAGGACTGTAGGCGGCTGATTCACATGCAGAAAACGCAGGTGTTTATGCTGACTTGGGGGCTGATCTGATGCGCTTATGGCTGTAGGGACTGCTGAAGATGCATGCGTTGGAGAACCAAGATTGGCTGAAGCAAACTCAAGCTCTCCAAGGGCTGGATGAGAGTAGTCTAGTGCTGAAGGCAAGGGAACTCCTAGGGCTGAGGAGGAAAGCTCTTAGCACACTGAAGACTGAACGAGAAACTAAGCCCTATGCAATACTAACTAGAGGTTGGTCAAGTTGGCTGGTCATTTAATAAAGTTTATATTTATAAATGACAATAAATGCTAAATAAATACCTGAAAATATGGGAAAAATACCAGATAAATCCTAGTAAATTCCCTAAGGTTTTTGGGATGTTCTAAATGATGCACAGGCATATGAATGCATATTATGCAGGATGCAGAGTGCTTTCTGATGCAAAGCCTAAGGCTTCTACTGACTCTACATGCATGAATGATTCTCTCCAAGTGGGTTAAGGGACTTGACTGACTGACTCTGGATCCACAGGGTGGAGGATCTCCATGTCATCATAGTCATACACCTCACATTGTCTGCTCTCTGTGTGTGGGCATTGAAGTCACCCGTAAGAAATACTTCCCCTAGTGTAGAATAATGCATAATCTCCTCTGACAGACAAGTGTATGGCGAGGCTCCTGTCTCCTCCTCCTGTGGCATGTCCTCTGTAATGACATAGGAGGATCCTGATGGAGGAAAGTAACATAGGGCTATGTATATAACGCTGTCCTGTGAGAGCTGTAAGCTGATCCACATGTATCGGGCCTCTGGATCCTGTGCTACCACTCTCAGTCTCCCCTGTAGCTTCCGTGTGAATAGAACTGCTACTCCCCCCGACCCTCTCGAGGTACCCTGGCATGTGGTCCTCCTGTATGCTGACTCCCACTGGAATCCCTCTACTCGAGGTAGCCCTCTACTCGAGGTAGCCCTCTCTGTGGGCTCTGATGTGTCTCTGTCAGAAGTATGATGTCTCTCCCCACCATAACATGCTCCAGTCGTCCAGGCTGCACCCATAGTGAACCATTACAGTTCCATATTGCCATGTGTATCTCTGTCAGTGGCCTGGTCTGTGTCCCATAGGCCCCAAATGTTGGGTGTTGGCACACACACAAACCTGCACATTAGGGTTAGGTGCAAGATAGAGAAGCTCACAGAGAAATGAGAGAGAGAGAGAGAGAGAGAGAGAGAGAGAGAGAGAGAGAGAGAGAGAGCCAAAAGTGTGGTATCCACAAAATGCAAATCTGTCCTTTGATGGGGAGAAAACTGCAATTAGGGTTTAGAGTTCATTCATGGGAGACATACACAGAGAAGCAAGGGAGAGAGAGAGAGAGAGAGTTGTGGGGATAAGTCAACTCATGAAAAGCATGAGTGTGTGACTCCCCTATCACACATGTATATTGCACTAGTACACATAGTGCACTTAGTACATTAAAAGTACTAAGTGTACTATGTACTATAACTTATGGGCTTGTACACACTATAAGGGTGGGCATAGTGCCTTTACCCCAACAACCTCCCACTTAAAGGCAAAGTGCCCTTAAGTAAAGGAAAAGAAAAAATCAGCATGTACATGATAATATACAAGGCCATATCAAGGCTGAAAATGGCCTCATCCAATGCCCATCAAGTGTCTGCAATGAGCAAACCGCTCCGGAGGCAAACTCTTCGTCAACAGATCAGCCGGGTTGTCATCCGTGTGAATCTTAACAAGCTGAATTTGCTTGTTCTCTATCACCTCTCTGATGAAGTGATACTTCACATCCACATGCTTCGTCTTTGCATGAAAGACAGGGTTCTTTGCCAACTGGATGGCACTCTGACTGTCACAATGCAACAATGGAATATCCCCTGTATAGCCCAAATCAACCACTAACCGAGATAGCCATAATGCCTCCTTGCAAGCCTCTGTGGCTGCAATATACTCGGCCTCTGTAGTAGATAAGGCTGTGCACTTCTGCATCCTGGATATCCATGACACAGCACCTCCTGTGAATGTAAATACATAACCGGTAGTAGACTTCCGGTTATCTGGATGACCGGCATAATCCGAATCCGTGTAACCATGCACTAATGCATCCTGTTTGCCAAAGCAAATGCACAAATCCTGTGTGTCCTTCAGGTATCTCATGACACCTTTCACTGCTTCCCAATGCTTCTTGCCAGGGTTGGCCATGTATCTAGAAACCACTCCCACTGCAAATGCAATGTCCGGCCTAGTAGCAACCATGGCATACATGAGACTGCCACAAGCTGAAGCATACGGAATCTTGGCCATATCAGCCCTGTCACTATCTGACTGTGGGCTGTCCATAGCACTGAGTTTCACATATGGAGGCAAAGGAGTACTAGCTTTCTTCCCCCCGTCCATATTGAACCTCTGCAAGACTTTGCCAATGTATTCCTTCTGAGACAAATACAACACATGCTGATTTCTGTCCCGAAGTATCCGCATACCCAAGATGTGATTTGCATCACCCAAATCCTTCATATCAAAGGTTTGATGCAGCCTCTGCTTCAAGGCATCCATCTCTTTACGAGATTTCCCGGCAATCAACATATCATCAACATACAAAATGAGAATCAAGAGACTGCCATCCAAAGCTTTCTTGGTGTACAAGCAGTGATCTATGTCACTTCTCCTGAATTTCTGAGATTTCATGAATGTATCAAATTTATGATACCATTCTCTTGGTGCCTGTTTGAGCCCATAAAGACTCTTTTTCAGCTTGCATACAAGCTTCTTCTTTCCACTCACTGCATAACCCTCTGGCTGCTGCATATATATCTCCTCATGGAGATCACCGTGAAGAAAAGCAGTCTTCACATCCATCTGAATCAAGTCCAGATCATCATGCGCAACCAAAGCCAACACAGCTCTAAGTGTGGTCATTTTGACCACTGGAGAGAAGATCTCCTCAAAGTCCACACCATATTCCTGCTTAAAGCCCTTAGCCACTAACCTGGCTTTGTATCTTGGCTTTGCATCTGGTGCAACTTTGAGCCTGTATACCCACTTGCATGGCAAAACCTTCTTGCCTGCAGGCAAATGCACCAACTTCCATGTTTCATTTTTATGCAGAGAATCCATCTCTGACTTCATGGCACGCTCCCATAGAGCTTTGTCTGCCCTCTGTAAAGCCTCTTTGTAACATGAGGGCTCCCCACAGTCAGTGAGCATCAAGTAGTCAACCCCTGGAACAAACCTGTCAGGGGCTCTGGAGGGTCTAGTGGACCTCCGTACCCAATGACCATCATTTGCAGGTTGCTGTCCAGCCTGCATATCACCCATTGGTGGCTCCTGTTCCATGCCATAAGGCTGAAATATCATGCCCGGTATCTCCTCTAACTGTGGTATATCCATAGGGATATCTTCTGCCATATCTGGCTGTCCATTTGCACCATTTTCAGCACCATTTAAGGGCTGGTTTTCCTGCTGTAATGGCTGATTTACAGCCCTTTGTTGTTGTCCATGATGTCCATCATCATCAAAGATGACTCTGCCAGGCTCCTGTTGCCTTGCAGGCTCCTTATACATGCATGTTTCATCAAAAATGACATCATTGCTGCGTATGATCTTTCTATTCATGGGATCCCAAAGTCTATACCCCATTTCACCTCTGTCACCATATCCTAGGAATATGCATTTGTGAGACTTAGGATCAAGTTTGGTGCGCATTTCCCTGCGTATGTGCACGTACGCAACGCAACCAAACACTCTCAAGTGCTTGTATGACGGAGGCTTCCCTGTCCATACTTCTTCTGGCACTTTCCCACCAAGCCTCGTGTTAGGTGACCTGTTTATAAGGTGAACGGCTGTCATAACAGCTTCAGCCCAAAAACCATGAGGTAATGCAGCATGTGACAACATAGAACGGACCTTCTCCTGTATGGTCCTGTTCATCCTCTCTGCTGTCCCGTTTTGTGGAGGATCATAAGGAGTAGAGAGCTCCCTCTTGATGCCTTTAGCATCACAAAAGTCCTGAAACTGTTTGGACATGTACTCTCCACCATTGTCGGAACGCAAAGCCTTCAGTGTTTTGCCAGTTTGATTCTCAACAAGAGCAACAAACTTCTGAAACACTGAGAATGTATCACTCTTCAAACGAAGAGGATAAACCCACACCTTACGTGTGGCATCATCAATAAAAGACACAAAGTATTTTGCCCCTCCCAAAGAAAGCTGAGGCATCTCACATACATCTGTATGCACAAGCTCTAACTGAGCATCTTTCTGTCCAAGAGCTTTCTTGTGGGGGCACTGGAGTTGCCTGCCATAAATACAATGCTCACAAAACTGAAAACTTGAAAACTTTAGAGAAGGCAAGTAACCCAAACGAGACAATTGCTCCATTCCTTTGACACTCATGTGTCCCAACCGGCTATGCCACATAGAGATTTCCGGCAGCTCGGTTGCATTTACATTAGCATGGTGACAAACACCTGCATGCATAAAGTAAAGAGTGTCCACCTTAGAGCCTCTGGCAACAACCAGTGAGCCCTTACTAATCTTCCACTTTCCACTACCAAATGTGGTAACATAATCAGCATCATCAAGCTGTCCAGTAGAAAGCAGGTTCTTCTTGATCTCAGGCACATGCCTGACATCATGGAGCATAAGCTGTGAGCCATCTGAAAATACAAGCCTTACATCACCTCTGCCAAGAATCTTGCATGCATGGTTATCACCCAAATAAACCACTCCTTCATTGCCAGCAGTATACCTGACAAACAAGTCTCTGCAACCTGTGACATGAAAGGAGGCACCTGAATCAATGATCCATGAGTGCATACCATGACCACCTGTAAGAAGTGAATGGGCATCAAGTGAAGAAGTAAATAGGACCTCATCCTCACTGCCACCTGCATGTGACACATTGATTTCTTCGATCTTGACTCCACTTTTGCCCTTTGGCTTTACATCTTTGGCTTCATCTTTCTCTTTGTCTTTGCCTTTTCCCTTTTCCTTTTGATCATTTTTCCATTTGTAGCATTGTTTTTTGATGTGTCCCTTCTTGCCACAATAATGGCATTCCAAATCCTTTTTGGAGCGAGACTTGCTCCTTCCCCTTTCTTGACTTTTACCCCTTTGCTGGGATCTCCCACGTGCATTCATTGCATTGGACTTTCCAACAGAGTTGTTTTTCCTGTTCATCTCTTCTTGAAGAAGAGCACCCTCAACATCTGCATATGACAGCATAGCATGCGAATTGCTAGTGGCTGTCCTGAATGTGTCCCAACTCTCTGGCAAAGTGCATAACAAAAAAGTGGCTTTGAACTCATCGTCCATTGCCAACTTTTGATTAATGACCTGGCTGACAACACCATTAAACTCATTGAGATGGGCTGTCATAGATGCCCCTTCCTTCATCTGAAGGCCTATGAGTTTCTTCAACCAATACACTTTGCTTGAGGCACTTTGTTGGGCATACAAGTCCTGCAATCTCTGCCACATTCCCCAAGCTGTCTTCTCTTCACGAATGCTGAAAAGTAATGAGTCTGACACAGACAACATGATAGTAGATCTTGCCAGCTCATCCATATCTTCCCACTCTTCAGCTGTAAGAGAAGCGGGCATCACACCCCTTTCTTTGATAGGCTTGTGTTGCTTTTTCTGAAGCAACACATTGTAGCACTGGGTTTGCCAAATATCATAATTCTGCGAGCCTTCAAGCTTCTTGATGTGAAGCAATGAAGAGCTCTCACCTGTGGTTGCCATAGCAAAATGCAACCTGTCAATGCCTGACTCCCTGCAAATGTGCAAACACTGCACCAAAAATGTGCAAACACTGCACCCAAAGCACACAAAGTGCTCACAAATGTTCTCCCAAGCTTTATCTCCCACTGCGGAAGCAAGAATGCAACTTTTCTCCCACTTTTTGTGATGAAAACACCAAAATCTGGTTGCTGCAGATTTTGGACAGCACCTTAAATGTGCTCTTTTGCCTCTCCAAAGTACTGTACAGCAGTACCAAGTGCTCACCAATGATGTACCAAACCTGTACCGGCAATTTCAGCAGCTAAAATTGAACCTTTTGGTCACTCAAAACAGTGTACAGCCATGCCAAAACATGCACAAAGCTGTGCCAAATCTGTACCAGCAGGTACAATAGCAATAAATGCTCTCCTGGCTGTCCAAATGAGTGAAAATCAGACTTTTACAGTCTTGTACACTGCATAAAACAGTCCCGAACAGAAATTGGGCAAAAGCCCCTTGACTGCAAGCTGATTTCTGAGGATTCAAGGCATAAATGTCTTGCCTGCTGCTTTGCCAAGCTCAACAAGCATACAAACTTGAAAAGCCCCTTGATTTGAGATCAATTTCTGATCATGCATGGTACATTGACGCACATGAAGGCATCCAGAGTGTTCACGATGCTTCCCCCTGGCCACATATACATCAAATACATGAAAGCCCCTTGATTTACAGGCACATTGAGTGCTTGTAAGGCATCAGCACATTATCCACAGCATCAAATGCGATTGCCTGCATGCAAATCAACCAAATCGGCACAAAAGCCCCTTGATTTGCACTGCAATTTGCTGCAATTTTGCCCAAATGTGCGATTTTTCACATCATACAGCATGTATGAGTGCTTAATTGCACAATTACATCAAAAGCCCCAAATTTGGACATCCAATTTCCTGCAAATTGATCCTGATTTGACCAATTTCCTGCAAATTTATCTTGATTGTGACCAATGTCACCCAATTTTGCCAATTTTGCTCAAAAATTGAGCAATTGGGCACCTGTACCTGCTCAATTGATTTAATTGATAAGAAATTCGCAAAATATTGAAGGCAAATACCTCTGAAATTTTTGATTGCAGGAAAGAGGAGGGGGTCGTGCTGATGCTGCTGTGCAGTTTGATTCTTGGAGGTGATCCTTGGAGAGCTTTGATGGCTGCTCCAATCAAGATAGTGAAGCCAGAGATTCTGCGTTGCTGGGGCGCATCTCTGCTTCACATTTACCGACGTGGAGTCGTGCAGTGCTTTGGGCGGAAGACGTACACACGCGTACAAACGGACAGAACCTGGCGCCGGGTTGTGCTCGCCCACAGCCTAGGTTCGATTTGGCGTCCCGTTTGACGTATTCGCCTAGCTTCGCCGTCGACGGGCTCCCTTCGCTACTTGCCGCTGACGTCTTTGCTTAGCGCCAGTCTACGCACAGCATCTGTAGTCGACAGTCCACGCTCATCGCTCATCCGCCCAGCGCTACGGCTGCTGCCTTCGCTCGCTTTTTGGACCAGCCGACGCTACACGCCTTGTGTCAAGTCGTCCTTCGCTTCACTTAGCGCTGGCGCCTTCTACACGCCTGAAGTCGACGCTTTTTGTTAAAGCTCGCCACCTTCTGCTTGGCTTTGCTGCTGCCTTCATTCACGCTGAAGTGCCTTCGCTCGCTTTGTGGACCAGCCGATCAAATGCGCTTGTCGCCTGCGTTGTGATGCAACGCCCGCTTGGTAGCGCTTCGCTCGCCTAGCGCACTTACGCGCTACGAGTTTAATTGGCTGCGCCAGCTAGGCGACTTGCTGCAAGCGATGACGCGTGGCTATGGTTCTGGTCCTCAACCAGTTGCTGTGCGCCTGAGTATGGACGTGTGCTGCCTCAGCCACGCTACAGGTCGCCTAGGGCTGCTGCCTTCGCCAATGGCTCAACGCCCGCCTGGCTACTGTGACCTTGATACAAGCTGCTCACACTAAAGGGCTTTGCTGCGAGTGTTGATGCCCTGCAGGCCTTGCTGCGAGTGACTCCTTGCTACCATCAAGGAGAAGAGGAAGGGAGGGATCACTAATGGCTCTGATACCAGTTGATGGGGAGAAAACTGCAATTAGGGTTTAGAGTTCATTCATGGGAGACATACACAGAGAAGCAAGGGAGAGAGAGAGAGAGAGAGTTGTGGGGATAAGTCAACTCATGAAAAGCATGAGTGTGTGACTCCCCTATCACACATGTATATTGCACTAGTACACATAGTGCACTTAGTACATTAAAAGTACTAAGTGTACTATGTACTATAACTTATGGGCTTGTACACACTATAAGGGTGGGCATAGTGCCTTTACCCCAACATCCTTGCATGTGTGCCACATCCATATAATATAGAAGTACAAAATATTATATGTTAGAGTGTCCTTTCACATTTGATGTCCAAGGGGAAAAACCACATGGGAAAAAGTGCCCTTGGTTAAGCCCTGTTCACACATAGCACTACCATAAGTGAGCATATGCCTACAAATCCCCCCTCTAGTGGAAATGTGAACTTGTACAAGGTAGCAGATCACTCTCTGTATGAGAGTAAGCCCAAATCTTTGCGGAAAGCTTCAAACTTTTCTCGAGGTAAAGCCTTTGTGAATAGATCTGCAACATTATCTTGTGTAGGGCAGTAAGATAAACTGATCTCCCCTGCATGTAGCCTCTCTCTGACATAGTGATAATGAATCTCAATGTGCTTGGTACGTGCATGAAATACTGGATTTCATGCCACGGCCATAGCACTCTGGCTATCAGTGAGAATGGTGGTGGGTGTCTGCTGACACTCACGAAGATCAGCCAATAGTCTCCTCAACCATACACAATCTACTGTAGCTGTGAAGATTGCCCTATACTCAGCCTCACAAGTAGATGTAGCAACAATGGGTTGCTTTTTACTCAACCAAGATATGCATGAACTGCCAAGAAAAAAACAATTCCCACTGGTGGATTGCATGGTATCATAATCACTAGCCCAATCTGAATCACTGTATGCATAAAGCTGCAAGCTGCCCCTCCCTGGGATAGAACAAACCAAGATCCAGGGTACCCTTAAGATAACGAAAAATGCGTTTGACTGCTTGCCAATGCTTTGTGCTTGGGCTGTGCATTAATTTGCTCAACAAAGACACCCCAAAAGATATGTCTGGCCTCGTGTTACACAAGTAAATGAGGCATCCCACTGCCTGGCTGTAAATGCCAGCCTCAAAAGGCTCTCCAATATCATGCATAGTAAGCCGTACACCTGGTTCTACCGGAGTAGAAATGGGCTTACATTCATCCATGTGAAACCTTTTTAGCAAACTTTTTATGTACTTAGTTTGCTGCATAACAATGCCATCATCTGTATGCATAAACTGTATGCCGAGATAGTAGTGTAAAGGCCCCAAATTTGACATATCAAATTCAGCTTTCAAACCAGCTTTGAAATCTGAAATTTTGTGCTTTGCTAGTACCTGTAATGAGCATGTCATCTACATACAAGATGACTATGAGAATATCGGCATCGGTTTTCTTCACATACAATGTGCTTTCAGCTGGACTATTCTCATAACCTTGGCTGGTTAGATGAGCATGTATCTTATCATACCAAGCTCTTGGAGCTTGCTTTAACCCATACAATGCTTTGTGTAACCTGCATACTTTATGTTCCTCACCAGGAACTACAAAACCAATGGGCTGATTTACATATACTTTCTCTTGTAAATCCCCATTTAAGAATGCAGTTTTGATGTCCAATTGATGCACTTTTCATCCTTTATAGCTCTGCATCATGCATAGCAGGAGTGTGGGCAGCCACTGTATTTGCATCATAAGTACGCTTGTCATAGCTGTCCAGCTTATACAAGCCTTTGTATCGTGTTCCAGAAGTGACTATTTCATAACCCTTTATGGGTCTTTTACCAAACACTTCCCGTCTTCAAATTCAACCTTTAAACCTTGGTCGTTTATGGCTGAGACGGAGATCAGATTTTTCTTTATCCCTGGAACATACAATACATTTTTCATACAAATATTGGCACCATTGGCTGCAATAAGTATGACATTGTCAATTCCCTTTACTGGATATGTGGTATGATCTGCACATGATACAGTGCGGCCATTTGAAGCATAAACCAAGTGCTGAAATACATCTTTGCATGAAGTGATGTGGCTCGAAGCACCACTATCAAAATACCATGATGCATTCTGTCTGTCAGATGCAATGCAAGACATATCGGTGTCTGAAGCACTTGATGTGCCACTAGTGCATGTGACCAAAAAGTGTACTCTTGTTGGATTACATTAGCTGATTGCTATGCTTTGTCATCAGAAGAGTCTGCTACTGCATTGCCTGCTTCTTTCCTTTTCTCTTTTGCAATTCGCTTCCTACATTCACTGATGTAGTGTCCAGGCTTATGGCAGTAGTGACATTTGCCCTTCTTTTTGGGCTTGTTTGCATCCCCTTTGTCGTCAGACTTTTCACCACCAGAAGAGGGCTGTCCATGACCAGCCTTGCTAGACTGTTGTCCCCCATGCCTAAAGCTCTTTGCTTTACCTTTATCCTTGGCTGTAAATACCTTGTCTCCACCACGGTTGCTCGATAAGTTTGCTCTTGTTTGCTCTTCTTGCAAGAGTAAACCCACGAGCTCTTCAAAAGTGACGGGATCACCACCTCCTCTCATTGAGAGGTTGAGAGAGGTGTGAAAGCCCAAGTAGGAAGGCGGTAAAGAATGAAGAGTGTTGGTGACCATCTGTCTGTCTGGGATAACCTCATCAATGTTGAGCAATTGTTCCTGCAAATCTTTCACTTTGGTGAGATGATCTGCCATGGAGTCACCCTCATCCATAGAAAGAAGATCCAATTGCCTCTTCAAGTAGGCAACTCTTGCCTCGTTGCGTACCTGATACATTGCTTCCAATGTGTCCCATGCAAGCTTCGATGTCTTGCAAGAACGAATGTGCGGAATAATAGTCCTTTTCACTGAAAGGGCTATCAATGACATGGCCTGTGCATCTCTAGAGTCCCATCTCTTCTGCTCTTGTGTGGGAGCAGGTTCTACATCAGGAGCTCTTTGAGCACCTCCCCTTTGAGGCATGGCTGGCTGTATGGTAAGTGGGCGTGTGTCATCACCACACACGATGCCCCAAAGCCCTTTGGCTACCAGCAAATTACGGATCATGAAACTCCAGAGGGAGTAGTTAGATCCATCCAACTTGTCCTCCTGGGTGAGCACACCAAATACATATGTAGCATTCTGTGCCATGTCAACAAAATATAAGTGCAAGCAAACCAAGCACCAATGTGCACTGCCAGGCAACCAAATGTCCTGTGCAAATGTATGCCTGCAAACCAAAGCAAGTGTAAACCTGCACCAAATTGTCCAATTACACACAATGTGTATACATACGCGACAAATCATAGCTGTAATGCCCAATTACATGCTCCAATCTGAAAATCCCCAATTTTTATGCACTCCAATCGCTTCAATGTGCATCTAATTGGCCAATTTTCACAGAAGCCCCAAATTTCTGCAACTGAAAGAGGTTAAATTTGCTGATTTTGACCTCAATTTTGAAAACCCCCAAATTGCAAGCAAAGCAACATGCCCAATTTTTTCAATTTGTCCTGAAATTGAGAAATCCCCCAAATCGCCTGGGCCCTGAACCCTTTACCACATGCACTGTAGTGTCTGCAAAATCTGCATATTTTCACCACGTGCACTGTAGTGTCTGCAAAATTGTATTTGACCTGCACTGAAATGGCTGCAAAATTTGTATTTGTGTTTGAACAAAAAAATGTGTACAGAGAATACCTTTAGGCAATGGCAGCACGTGTGAAGCAGGTGCTAGGCAGGGAGCACATAGGCGAATAGAGCTGACGGGCCAGCAGTCTGGCTAAGGCGTTGGAGGGAGCCAGCAGGGTGGCGGAGGGCTGTCGGCAGGCCGACGGGGAGCTGGAGCTGGAGCGCATTGAGCTGATGGGACGCGCGTATCTGCGCCAGCTGGAGCGCACTGAGCTGACGGGACACGCGTATCTGTGTCAGGGACGTCGGAGCTGGAGCGCAGGGTCGACGATGAGGAGCAGACGGGGTCCTCGTATGCGGCGGACAGGCGGAGGCGGCGCGCAGAGTAGACGGGCCAGGCGGCGGCGGAAGGTGCAGGGCGAGCACCGAGCTGGAGACGGGGGCCGCAAGCGAGGCCCGACGGAGCAGGGCCCGGGGGTGGAGTTGTGAAGAGCGACGGCGGTATGGACGGCCGGAATGGAGCGCTGACGGATGAACGTTGGCCGGAACGGAGCGGGTGCGGTGCTGGGCGGCGGCGGGCCTAGGGGCACTATTGCCGCCGGTTGGGCAGGGCGGTGCCGCCCGCGAGTTGAGCGGCGGTGGTGGGCTCCCCACTAGTGCCGCCAGTTTGCGGTGGCCGGACGGTGGAGCAGCGACGGAACCGACGGACGGAAGCAGACAGTCCGGCGACGGAAAGCCACAGTCTGTCGACGAAAAATCGCAGGTGCTGCTTCTCCACAGGCAGAATTCCAGGGCCAGCTCCTAGCTCTGATACCAATTGTTGGGTGTTGGACTCACACACACACACACACAAACCTGCACATTAGGGTTAGGTGCAGGATAGAGAAGCTCACACAGAAATGAGAGAGAGAGAGAGAGAAAGAAAGAAAGAAAGAAAGATTTTATTAACGTCTTCCAAAAGACCGAACTCGGCCTATGAGACAAATCGGAGTACCTGTATGGGGTATCCTCTGTCATCCCAACAAAATGAAAAAGTACTGAACAAAAAAAAGCTGAATCTGGGTGTGCAGGGGATGGAGCTCTACTACTAGGAGAAATGCGAAGCTATATGCATGGAGTATACAATCATGATATGCAACCTAGCTAGCTCCATCCTGTACCATACTGGGGGTATAAAATGGTATACATCAGTGAAGGGGGTGTCCACAGCTCCCTGAAGAACATGCTTGGGTGTGCTCTGAAGCGAGCCAGTCGCTTCGCACCCTCTCTGTGAAACTGAGCTCTGATCTCTGTCATCTCTCTCTGGTATAGGCGTGGTGTCCGAAAGCCATGTGTCCTCTGTCTCCTGCGGGCTCTAAGTGTCTCTGCTCTCCGGAGAGTAATTTCCTGCCGTGTAGGGGCTGGGAGGGGGATGGATCTCTGAAAAAATGCAGTAATCTGTGTCTGTCTCCCCCCCTCTGGAGCTGTCTGAGCCTGTAATAATGTCTCCCTGTGGCGCTGTATGTCTAGAATGTATCTCCCCAGTATGCGCTGGTCTGCTGCCTCAAAGATCTGGCGTAGGGAACGTGGCTCTCTGAATAGAATGGGATATCTCTCTCTGATGGCTGTATATGCTCTGCATCAACATACATAATGCTCCTCACTCTCCACCTCCTCTCTGCACAATCTGCATACCCTCTCCTCTCGGGGGATCCGTGCTGCTCTGCCAGTCTCAATCTCCAATCGGTGTGATGAAACTCTGAGTTGACCAATAGCCACTCGGGAGCCGTGTGGTAAAAAGCCCTCCATGTATCTAGGCCTCTCTATAAATCCATCATCAGTGATACTCATGAAGTGATCTCTGTAGTATAGCATCTTCGGTGGAAGAGGCTGTGTAGGCGATATCCATGTCTCTCGTGTATAGAGCTGCCATAGATCCTGTCTCAATACTCTGTTCCTCTCACTATGAGAGAGACGGATATGTGGTGCATCCCTATCATACTGGAATGGTGGTAGATGATCCATGTCTAGGCCATGCTGTGAGAACCAATGTGTGACCTGTGCATACCATGATCCTCTGTCTCCTGCCTCAGCCAGCTGTCTAGATGCCTCAAAAGCTCTGTATGACAATCTGTCCTGTGGCATCTCTCTGAATCTGTCTAGCAGGCATATAGTCTGAAATATGGCCTCTACCATCATAGGAGGCGCAACAAACTCTGCTCGGATAATGTCATGAGGTACTGACGGTTTGCTACGTATCATGCGTGCCATCATGAGGGCCTGTGGTCTCTCTATCTGTGTCCACCAATGGGTAGCAAGGCCTGGCGCCCATACCGCTGCTCCATACATCAATGCCGGTGTGACTAATGTGTCAAATAGCCACCCCTTCGTCCGGGGCTCCTGGAAATGCGCCTGGTGGCACTGTCTCTCTAGCATAGCCAATGCTGCATATCCCGGTGTCAATCTAGCTCTGGCTGCTGAACCCATGGTGAAGCGTGTGGCTGCTGCAGAGAAGGTAACCCCTAGGTACACGTATGATGTCACCACCTCCACCTGGCATCCTGCGAGAGTAAATGTCAGCTGACTCCTGCCCTGTCTCGATGTATGAAAGACCATAACCTTGGTTTTCCCAAGGTTCACAGTAAGACCCCTCTGTGTGCAGAAATCATGGAGTGCATGTAAATGCTGCTGTAGACCACCTGGAGACTCAGACACTAATACAATATCATCAGCATAGAGCATAATATGTACTGAGGTACCTGCTAAATCAACTCCATCTCCGCCTCCCCGTGTAATGAAGTCAGCCACCTCATCAATGTATAACCCAAATAGCGTGGGGGAAAGTGGGCATCCCTGCTTCACACCAATGGTGCTAGCAATAGTCTCGGACATACCTCCTGGACATCTGACTCGCCCAAAAACCTGCTTATATAATGCATAGATGCCCCATGTCATATCTGCTGGTATGCCAAGAGACTGCAGGCGCTGAAAGAGCCTCTCTCGTGGTACTGTGTCAAATGCCTTGCGGAAATCCACGAAGCAGCAATAGAGCTTTCTCTTCCTCACTCTGGCCTGATCAATCATACATCTCAAAGTGAATACATGGTCAGTGGTAGAGAAAGCTCTCCTGAAGCCTGCCTGCCCTGATGAGCGTAAACCTGCTCGCTCAGCATATAAGCTAAGCTCCTGCTCCAGCACTGCACCATAGAGTTTGGCCAGCACGTGGCCAACCATAACCGTCCTGTAGTTGCTCGGATCAAGCATATCCCCTGTTTTGTGAATCGGCACAATGGTGTGCATCGTCCACTCTGCAGGCAAACCCTCTGCTAGTGCCCTGTTAAACAGGTGTGCAAGAAAAGGAGCTAAAGAATCTACTGCATATATGAGATGCTCACCCTGCAGGCCCATATGGTCGGCGGCCCGTCCATGCTGTAGGCGGCGGATAGCTTCCTGTACCATCGAGTGGGTAAAGAAGCTAGCTGTGGTAGGTCGAGGCTCCTGTGGCTGAGGTATAGGTGGCTGCTGTGGGGCATGGTATAGTCCCTCTGCATATGTGTGCCATGTCTGTGGGTCTGCAATAGGTGTCGGGGTCCGGGGCTCTCTAAAGTGCCGCCATGAGACAGGGCTATCTCTACTCATGAAGAAATGAAAGATCTCTAGCTCCTGTATCTCTGCGAAGGCCCGCCTTTTGCGGCGAGTAAGTCTCCTCATCTCTCTCCTCGACTCCTGCTCTGTGATGGCTCCCAAGGCTCTCTGTATGCGGAGCCGTGAGTATAGGGCTATGCACTCGTCATCATACCATCTGTTCTGGGGCATAGTCCTAGGTCTCGCAGGCTCTCCTGAGTGTACACGATGTGGGAAGCTCTGTAATGCAGCCGTGTGTAGGAGTGATGCGAGCTGGGCTGTAATGGTATCCATAGGTGCCAGGGGATCCATGAGTAGGAGCCCATCCTCTACTCTGCCAGTGTATATGTCTGCCATGTCATGTGTGAAGTAGATGGTAGTGTGTGGCGTCGGTATGTGGGGGGCTGGTGATACTGGTGATCCGGCTAGTGAAAATGCCAAGTATGTATGATCTGCCCCAATAGGACGAGGTGGAATGGAGAATGAGGTGACAAGCTGTGATGCCTCCAAAGACCCCATAATGTAGTCTACCACCGTGCCTCCGATCCGTGTATGACCCCCATGTGGGAAGCATGTCAGCCCTCCTGATCCCGGCCACTGTAGCATCCCGTTATAAATAACGAGACGATGCCTGGCTCCCAACTCTAGTAAGTGGTCCCCATAATGTCCTCTGTCTGGTCCAGTGTCCTCTGATGCCCGACTAGCCCCTATCTCCTCTGGATCCATAGGGTGGAGGATCTCCATGTCATCATAGTCATACACCTCACACTGTCTGCTCTGTGTGTGGGCATTGAAGTCGCCCGTAAGAAATACTTCCCCTAGTGTAGAATAATGCATAATCTCCTCTGACAGACAAGTGTATGGCGAGGCTCCTGTCTCCTCCTCCTGTGGCATGTCCTCTGTAATGACATAGGAGGATCCTGATGGAGAAAAGTAACATAAAGCTATGTATATAACCCTGTCCTGTGAGAGCTGTAAGCTGATCCACATGTATCTAGCCTCTGGATCCTGTGCTACCACTCTCAGTCTCCCCTGTAGCTCCCGTCTGAATAGGACTGCTACTCCCCCCGACCCTCTCGAGGTACCCTGGCGTGTGGTCCTCCTGTATGCTGACTCCCACTGGAATCCCTCTACGAGAGAGAGAGAGAGAGAGAGAGAGAGAGAGAGAGAGCCAAAAGTGTGGTATCCACAAAATGCAAGTCTGCCCTTGCATGTGTGCCACATCCATATAATATAGAAGTACAAAATATTATATGTTAGAGTGTCCTTTCACACTTGATGTCCAAGGGGAAAAACCACATGGGAAAAAGTGCCCTTGGTTAAGCCCTGTTCACACATAGCACTACCATAAGTGAGCATATGCCTACACCGAACCGCTAATCCATGGGCCGGCCATCAATGATGACCCGACCATCTCGATAGAAGGCCTTCTTGCCTTCTCTCCTCGCGTGTAAGACTCGTGGCATGCAAGCTCTCCTATGCTCTAGCTGCATCCTCGTGAGATCATCATCCAAGAAAATAGGAGCTCCCTCTAAGCCTCGTAATATGACCCTCTTCCTCATGAAGGTGACCCTCTCCGTCTCTCTTGCAAACTGTAGGATGAGGGCTCGCTTGCGTGTTGAGTCTTTCCCGACTCTCCATGCTTTGGTGAAGGGGAGAGGGTCCTCTTCCCTGTAGCCTAGCTTCATGCATAGAAGCTGTCCATCTTTCTCCGGGCGGAGTGGAGTTGGGTGTCTCGGCTATACCTGTGACTCGAATGTTGAGGCGGTGGGCATGCCTCATCTTCTCCTCCTCAATGGTGGTGTGAATGATTTGATGTTCTCCCCTTTGAGTCTCCTCCCTCACTTCTTTACGGATGTTCTTCTTCACCACCTCAACCCATCCTGCTTGCTTGGCTTCGAGTTTTCCCTCCATGTCCTTTGTGATCTCCTTGGAGATCTCTTCTTTGATGGCCGTGAGAGTGTTGTCATTGATCTCCCCTTCTTCCTTCTCGGTGTTCTTGACGGCTACTAGTTCCACTTTCAATGCACTCACCTCCTCCTTGAGTGCTGTGTTCTCTTGTTCAAGGTCCGTGACCCGTGCTTCGAGGGCCATGATGTGTTGGTGTAGTTTGTTCTCCACCTCATTGAGGTTGGAATCGGATGTCTTCTTGGTCTCCTTGATTAGTGTCTTCATTGCGATCTCGAGGGCCTGGAGTTTCTCTTGGAGACTCGGGGCTTTTCCTCGAAATTACTCTGCAGCCCTTCCCACAGGCAGGGAGGAGAGAGAGAGAGAGAGAGAGTTATGTTGCTGCGTTGGGGGCCTGAGCAAGGGTGGGTGGAAAAAGACGGGCGCACGGCCTACCAGATAGGCAGGTAGGTGGGCCAGCATAGCGCCAGCCTGGCAGCGACGTGGAAGCGAAGTGGGCGGCAGTAGCGAACAGAGAGGGCGGCTACGCAGCACAGAGGCGCGAAGCGAACACGGGACAGCGAAGAGAGAGATTGTGCAATGGCGGGTGGCGAAAGGGGGGCGAAGACACAGAAGCGAACAGAATGTGGGGCGGGCGAGAGGGCGGATACTGGGGGTATAAAATGGTACATCAGTGAAGGGGGTGTCCACAGCTCCCTGAAGAACATGCCTGGGTGTGCTCTGAAGCGAGCCAGTCGCTCCGCACCCTCTCTGTGAAACTGAGCTCTGATCTCTGTCATCTCTCTCTGGTATAGGCGTGGTGTCCGAAAGCCAGGTGTCCTCTGTCTCCTGCGGGCTTTAAGTGTCTCTGCTCTCTGGAGAGTAATTCCCTGCCGTGTAGGGGCTGGGAGGGGGATGAATCTCTAAAAAAATGTAGTAATCTGTGTCTGTCGCCCCCGCTCTGGAGCTGTCTGAGCCTGTAATAATGTCTCTCTGTGGCGCTGTATGTCTAGAATGAATCTCCCCAGTATGCGCTGGTCTGCTGCCTCAAAGATTTGGCGTAGGGAATGTGGCTCTCTGAATAAAATGGGATATCTCTCTGTGATGGCTGTATATGCTCTGCATCTGCATACATAATGCTCCTCACTCTCCACCTCCTCTCTGCACAATCTGCATACCCTCTCCTCTCTCTCTCTCTCTCTCTCTCTCTCTCTCGATGGAGAGGACACAGTATTGGGTCCCAAATACCCTCTGTAGGACCCCCACCACGGATGGTGTATTTGCTTTATTAGAATGATGTAAATCTGAAAGAAAATACAGAAATCCTTGACCTTTCTTGGCTGGAAATTCCCTGCCCTTGACCTGCAGTCCTTCACCCCTTTGCTTAGCACCTTCTTGGCTTGTCTAGCCTCTTTATGCTTGAGCTCTTGGTGAGAAATGAGATGAGATAATGGGATTGTGGGCTCACCCTTTTATACTACTCCTACTAGAGCAGTCGGCCAGTTCTAACTAAGGCGGCCAGCATAAAATATTCCCACGACTGAATTTCCAGCATTTAATGCTGAAAATAATCACATAAAATGCTGCGTTTTATTCCCTAACTGGCTGGGCATCATGCGCCTGCTTTTGTATGGCTGGACAATGGTTTTGCAAACCTCTTGAGGGCTGGGCAGCCTGTATGGGCTGCCCCATACTTGCCCTACAGCCACACAAAGGCTGCATCTCCTGAAATCTGCCTTTAGCTTGCCCCTAGGGCTGTCCTACAGCTCCTCCATGGCTGGTGGGTTCAGCCAGGGCCTTCCTTGCCCTCATGGGGGTGGTTGCACACTATCCCCATGCCCACACAAAGACCCGGGGTAGCCCTATGGGCTGGCCCCTTGTTCTTAACGCAAACCCTAACTAACTACTCAGTGATCTGGCATCCGGTACCATACCAGATACACAGAATCACTGACATCATTCCAGAGGGAGACTCACAGCGCGGACTGGCATTGTTTCATGTGCAGAACAGTGCACACCTGACCTTAGACTCCTGTGCAGAACAATGCACACCCGACCTCGGACAGATCCTTGGCTGACTCGTCCCGGACTGGGCTCACATGGGACCAGTTCACTATCCCAGGTCCTGCACCTTCTGTACAGATATGTCTACGTGGCATCCAAGTGCGGGATGCACGTGACAAAACCAGAATTTTTTCTCGCTCGTGTGGTTGGTTTTCAGACGCCGGTGGACTCCCCCTTTCGGAGTGACTCCTATCCCTCGAAGGACGGTTGGTTTTCAGCCTCCGGAAGCCTCCGGACGTCTCCCACACACATAGTGGATGGTCAGATTGCGCTCCAGAAAGGAAGTGCGTTTTCTTGCTATGGCGAGCTTCGACGATGAGAGAGACCAATAACAATGGGACCAGAGTGCACCAGGCAGCCCAGCTAGGGCACCAGGCTTGAGTGTTACCGATATGTTCCAGCAGATGATGCGAGCAATCACAGACCAGACAACCAAGTTGGAAGAGCAGAAGGCGCATATTCAGGCTCTGGAAGAACGTACCCCTTCTCCAGCGTCGCATTTTCCATCTCCTCCTCCCTCTCCTTCCGTATCCCAGATTCCAGATCCTCGACACAGGGACCCTCTCGCGGGGTCACGACTGTAGCCGAGCTCTTTGCTTGAGTTGCAGATGCGTGCTTTGGAGATCCGACAATGTGAAGACGAAGCCATGCGACGCGTGGAACACGAGCGTTACCTAGCAGCTTTGGACGCCAGATTGACACCGGCGGCGCCCTCGAATCATTTTCCCGAGAAAATGAACTTCAGTAAGTATAATGGTAAACTCGATCCCACAACTCTTTATTCATGGTTGCATCAGTTTGAGGCTTACTTTGCCGCAGTTAGAAAGACAGATACTGACAGAGTGATCTTAGTCAGTTGGTACTTGGAAGGTGAGGCCATTCCTTGGTGACTTAGTGGGCTCATGCCCACACCAGATTAGGTATGGCAGCTGTCACAAACCCCTATATTCTAGGGACATGCGGATGCGTGTCGGGCCTAGAAACATGCGGATGCTGTATGTATTATATCTGGGCATGTGTATGGATCATATGAGTGGATGCATATGAGTCCAAGGACATGGCAGGACATTTGTGGATTTTCGGGCGGTGCCCGTGTGGATTCCGGCCATGCACACATGGTGTGTTATGATGGCAGGCGGAATATTTTCAAGTACAAGAATGATGATAGGCGGTTCTCCAAGTTTACATGTGCACAATGCATAAATGATGCATGCCATAACTTTATTTTACTTTGTGTGACATTGTCTTGCTGCCTGGACAATGCTTGTTATTTTGGCTTGTGAAGTCCGAGGGACCGGGGACGGCCGGGTACCTTGTGGACACGTGTGTGCACTCCTGTTTGGGCCTAAAACTGTGGGCTTATGGGTTTTGCAGGTGGTAAGTGTGTCCACACTCAATTTACAGCTTACTTCATTTACTACTAAGGTTTATTGGTTTGCAGGTCCACACTCATTAATAAGTGGCCGGACAACTTATAATGCGTTCGCATTTGGTTGGACCAAAATTAATGAAGTCCGGACAGCTTATGGCCATTTCCCATTTGGTTGGACCTAAACTTATAGAAACAGGACAAATGGAGCACTATGGGCTGGACACCTACCTGGACACCTTATGGGGACACATGTCAGCCAGCATGTGTACCCACCAAGCCCCTGAGGTGGCACCTGAAAAAGGCGCCTCTCTCAAGAGGCCCTTTTGGGCTGTTTTACTCATTATTCAACATATTGGAGAGCTGGTTGGAGCTTTGGGAGTTGCTACAGGGCTGGTTGCTTGCTTCCCGGACTCACACAAGCTTGGACAACGATCCCCACACTCTTCTAAAGGGCTGGTTGGTAAATTTCAGACCTGCAATTTCTGGTTATTGCGAGTTTTGGGCTGGTTAGAGGTGTCCAAAGTCAACTTGGACAGTACAGGACAGCTCTAGGGACCTCCACAGGGCTGTAGGACCCTTTACAGGTGGATTTCTCGCGACAGAAAGTTGCTGTTTTGGACTGGTTATTGCACAAAACAGGCCGGACAGCAATGGAATATGTGAGCATGGATGTGTCTCAAGGATTCCTGGTATAGCAGGTGCTTAGGGCAAGCATTGGGGACACTTGCTCGCGGAGAACACAGGTTTCTGGATCATTTTCTCGCGTGGAAACAGGGCCTAAAGATCCATTTACATCTTGTGCAGGGCGGAGTACCTGTGAGGATTGTGATACTCTTGTGCAGGGCGGATGTACCTGTGAAGAGGCTTGTGCAGGGCGGATGTACCTGTGAAGAGGCTTGTGCAGGGCGGATGTACCTGTGTGTAGGGCGGATGTACCTACAGATTCTCTTGTTTGAAATGTATTCATTCATAATGTATTTGGAAGAATCAGGTGCAGGCTGGTGGTGAATCCCCAAGCACCCGTAATCTTGTACTTTGCAGACTCTTTTGGTAATATAACCCAAGGGTGGGGGGTGTCAGCCTATCATCGGCCCCTTTATGTGGTGTACTGTCATTTTCAGCTTTGTGGTTGTAATGCTCAAGTGTTAAGTGCTCAGAATCCTGTTCACATTTATACGATTCCAATACACGCGTCCACCTCCCGTTTCATTGGTATCAGAGCTCAGTTTTTCCCCTCATTGGAAAACGGTCTGAGGCTTGGAATCATAACCGGTGACCTGATTTGAGTGTCATGGACAGCCACATTTCTGACAGTGTGGAGAACACACAGGACCGTGAATTTCATGGTACAAGGGATGCAAGAGATGCTGCAGGCAATGATGTCTATGGAGATGCAGGTACTCATGACACTATGCATTCTGATTTGGAATCTTTGAGGCGTCAAGTGCGACGCTATAGGGCTGAAACCGAAGAGCTCAGGTCATTGAAAAATGACCCGGATGTACAAAGGGTGTTGGCTGCGAAGGCAAAGGCTTCGGTCCATGAAGTCACTTTTGAAGCAATTGCAAAGGAAATGGATGTTGAGAAACCTCGAGAGCTTGCACTTGCATACCTAATGGTTAAGGGTGATGTATACACCAAAGCAGATGGTAGATTGGCTTTCAAGAAGCCACCCCTCATGGCTGCCCGTGGTGGTGCACATGATGCACAACAAGCAGGAAGAGCACAGCAAGTGCCAAATGCTGAAAGGACAAGAGTCCCTGGTGCTAGGCTTGATGCAGGTCAAGAGAAGAGTAAGGATGAGGGATCCTCTACTCATTCCCGCTTTGCTCCAAGAAGATATATCCGTTCTCGTGTTGAGCTTTCCACTCATTCGGAGAGTGTGGCTCAAGAGAGAACGAAGAGGGATCGTGAATCTTCATCGCGGCATCATCACCATGGAGATGAACAGGATGTACATAGGGATGCACATAGAAGGAAGAAGCCTCGAGAGTTCAAGTCCGGTGACAAGGATGTAAAGTTTGAAAACTTTCAGGGACGGATGGACTCTACCAAAGCACTTGCTTTCATTAGACAGTTTGAGATAGCTTTTTGCAATGAAGACTTTTCGGAAAAGTCTATGCTCAGGCATGTGGGAATGCATCTCAAGGATACGGCAAGTGATTGGTGGCTTGCAAAAATACTTGATGGAAGTGCTGCCCCAACTTGGTCTTCTTTCAAAATTCAGTTTTATGATCAATTCTTACCACCAAACTTTGCAAAGGATGTACGCAAGGAGTGGGATTGGCTGTCCCAAGATGAGGGAGAGTCCGTTGCTTCATACATAGCAAAGTTTTGGAAAGTCCTTCTCAAGGTTACTCCCTTCATGAAGATTGGAGAGGACGAGAAGAAGAGAAAGTTTGAATCGGGGCTCCATCACATCATCCAACAAAGCTTGGGAGTGTACCCAAATAAGACCATACAAGAGCTTATACACTCAGCCATGATTGCGGAGAACTTGCACATGAAAGCACCCACAAATAAGCCATTTGCAGGTCAAAACAAGAGGAAATTCAGGGCTGGATATGACCAGAAAAAGGGTGGACAGCCACCTAAGAATGCTCCCAAAGATGGCCGAGATGCAAAGGATGACTCCGAAAGGAAGCCGGGGGGTAAACGCCACAATTTTGGGCTCTCAAAACAGCAATTGGAAGAGTACAGGAAGGTTGGAAAATGCTTTAAGTGTGGCAGTAAAGATCATATATATCCTAAATGCCCACAGAATCCTAAGAATGCTGAGCCTAATGTGGAAAAGCCTCTTGTGAATGTTGTACCCGATGTGCAGGGTAATACAGGGCATGAGCTCAAGAGTAGAGTCATATGCAAGGCTTGGGGCAAATTGAAGGATCAGCCCGCTTTGTTTCTTTTTGATGATGCTTCCACAGATAACTTTATATCCGTACAGATGGCTGCCGCCATAGGTCTCAATGTGGAAGACATGGGAATGCAAATGAATGCAGATGCCGCCTTTGAGGGCAAACAGGTTGATGTAACTCTGGTCATTGGTAAGCTCCCTGTACATATACAGGACTACCTCGACCATGAGAGCTTTTTAGTGGCTCCTCTTACAGGTTGTGTTGTTTTGTTGGGGATGCCCTGGCATCACCGTTTAGAGCCTATTAAGGCTTACAAAGAGAAGAAAATCAGCTTTGTACATAGAGGCCGTGAGCACTCTATAGATGCTGGTACTACTGGAAGTACCATACCTCTTGTAAGCCATGTACAAATTAATAAGGCAATAAAGAAATCAGCTTGTTCTTACTTGGTTTTTGTACGTGATACCATTGAACATTCTAGTGTTGATGTTAGTACATTAGATCAAGACAAGCTTAACTTTTTGAATGAGTTCAAAGATTGTTTTGCGAATGCTTTGCCAGCAAGGTTGCCACCCGAGAGGCCGGAAGATCATTGCATAGATCTAATTCCCGGTACCTCTCCACCTAATAGGCCACCATACAGGGTGAGTGCTAGTCAACAAGAAGAGATTATGGCACAGGTGAATGAACTTTTGGAAAAGGGTTTGATTCGGCCTAGTTCCTCGCCATATTGCTCGCCGGTACTTCTTGTTCAAAAGAAGGATGGTACTTACAAGATGTGTGTTGATTACCGTGCCCTCAATAAGATAACCATCAAGAATCGGTTTCCGATTCCGCGCATTGATGACATCTTGGACAAGCTTGAAGGTTCGGCATGTTTCAGCCGAATAGACCTCAAGAGTGGGTATCATCAAGTGAGAGTGGCACCTCAAGATGTACACAAGATTGCATTGAGGACAGCCTTTGGTCTTTATGAGTTTTTGGTGGTGCCTTTTGGTCTTACAAATGCACCCGCTACCTTCAACAGGATGATGGACAGGGTGTTCAGAAAGCATAGAAAGTTCACGGGTATATTCTTTGATGACATTATTGTATTCTCAAAGAATGAAGCCCAACATCGTGAGCACCTAGCTATTGTGTTTAAAGAGCTTAAGGAAAATCAGCTCTACATAAATGCAAAAAAGAGTGAATTCTTCCTTCCAGAGATTCACTATCTTGGTCACATTGTATCAAAGGATGGTGTGCGCATGGATCCCGCAAAGATACAAGCCATGCAAGAATGGCCAGAGCTGAAATCAGTCCATGAAGTGAGGAGCTTCCTTGGTTTATGTGCTTACTACAGGAGGTTCGTCAAGCATTTTGCTTTCATTGCCGCTCCGTTACATGAGTTAACGAAGAAGAAAGCAATCTTTAAATGGATACAAGAAGAGAGAGATGCCTTTCAAAAGTTGAAGAGTGCAATCATCTCGGGACCGGTACTCATTATTCCGGATTTGCACAAACCTTTTGTGATGGAATGTGATGCATGTGGGGACTGCATAGGGGCTGTTTTGAACCAAGAAGGACATGCCATTGCCTATGAGAGCAGACGCTTGCAACATGCAGAGCTTCACTTACAGGTTTATGAGAAGGAGTTGTTGGCTGTAATTCATGCCCTTACTATTTGGAAACACTATCTTTTAGGGGCTGATTTTATGGTCAAAACTGATCATCAAAGTTTGAGATACTTTTTGTCAGAGAAGCATATGAGATGGGCAAATTTTCTCTCAATGTTTCATTTTCAGATTTTACACACTCCAGGGAAAAAGAATGTGGTGGCAGATGCCTTATCTAGACGACCACAGGTTCATGCTATTACAGTTGCATACCATGAGGACTTATCGGATATGCGTAATACTTATCATCTGGATGAGGATTTTGCACATGTATGGGCTGATTTGCAAGAGGGTATTGCAAAGGATGAGATTTTTGCAGCAGATGAGTATGTCAGAGACTTGGATACTGCATTTGCACAGGTACGGACAGCCATAGAGAAGTCTCAAACCAAGAATAAAAAGGCAGTTGATAAGCATAGAAGGGATGTACAATTCAAACAAGGTGATTGGGTCTTGCTGAAATTTGAAAAGGCACGCCTTCGGAAGAGGCCAGGGAAAGAGGGAAAGTACCCTAAGCTTTCCAACAGGTACTATGGACCTTTTCAGATCTTGGAGAAGATCAATGATGTTGCATTTCGGCTTGTACTCCCAGATCATTGGAACATGCATAATGCTTTTCATGTGAGCCTATTGAGGCCTTATGTGGGACCGACACCGTTTGAGCTGGTTTTGGAAGACCCACTCGAGGTGGATGAGCTGGAAGAGATTCTTCAACCTGAACAGATTGTTTTTCACAAGGAACGAAAGCTTGCGGGAGGCAAACTTCTTCGTAGGTACCTTGTGAAGTTCAAGAATTATTCAGCTTTGGATGCGAAATGGATGGATGAGGCCTACATCGAGGATTACTCAGATCTTTTGAAGACCTATCTGGAGGCTTTTCAGTTGCGGTCAACTGATTAGAAGCCGGGGGGAATGTCACAAACCCCTATATTCTAGGGACATGCGGATGCGTGTCGGGCCTAGAAACATGCGGATGCATGTATGTATTATACCTGGGCATGTGTATGGATCATATGAGTGGATGCATATGAGTCCAAGGACATGGCAGGACATTTGTGGATTTTTGGGCGGTGCCCGTGTGGATTCCGGCCATGCACACATGGTGTGTTATGATGGCAGGCGGAATATTTTCAAATACAAGAGGTGGTTCTCCAAGTTTACATGTGCACAATGCATAAATGATGCATGCCATAACTTTATTTTACTTTGTGTGACATTGTCTTGCTGCCTGGACAATGCTTGTTATTTTGGCTTGTGAAGTCCGAGGGACCGGGGACGCCCGGGCACCTTGTGGACACGTGTGTGCACTCCTGTTTGGGCCTAAAACTGTGGGCTTATGGGTTTTGCAGGTGGTAAGTGCGTCCACACTCAATTTACAGCTTACTTCATTTACTACTAAGGTTTATTGGTTTGCAAGTCCACACTCATTAATAAGTGGCCGGACAACTTATAATGCGTTCGCATTTGGTTGGACCAAAATTAATGAAGTCCGGACATCTTATGGCCATTTTCCATTTGGTTGGACCTAAACTTATAGAAACAGGACAAATGGAGCACTATGGGCTGGACACCTACCTGGACACCTTATGGGGACACATGTCAGCCAGCATGTGTACCCACCAGGCCCCTGAGGTGGCACCTGAAAAAGGCGCCTCCCTCAAGAGGCCCTTTTGGGCTGTTTTACTCATTATTCAACATATTGGAGAGCTGGTTGGAGCTTTGGGAGTTGCTACAGGGCTGGTTGCTTGCTTCCCGGACTCACACAAGCTTGGACAAAGATCCCCACACTCTTCTAAAGGGCTGGTTGGTAAATTTCAGACCTGCAATTTCTGGTTATTGCGAGTTTTGGGCTGGTTAGAGGTGTCCAAAGTCAACTTGGACAGTACAGGACAGCTCTAGGGACCTCCACAGGGCTATAGGACCCTTTACAGGTGGATTTCTCGCGACAGAAAGTTGCTGTTTTGGACTGGTTATTGCACAAAACAGGCCGGACAGCAATGGAATATGTGAGCATGGATGTGTCTCAAGGATTCCTGGTATAGCAAGTGCTTAGGGCAAGCATTGGGGACACTTGCTCGTGGAGGACACAGGTTTCTGGATCAGTTTCTCGCGTGGAAACAGGGCCTAAAGATCCATTTACATCTTGTGCAGGGCGGAGTACCTGTGAGGATTGTGATACTCTTGTGCAGGGCGGATGTACCTGTGAAGAGGCTTGTGCAGGGCGGATGTACCTGTGTGTAGGGCGGATGTACCTGTGCAGGGCGGAGTACCTGTGAGGATTGTGATACTCTTGTGCAGGGCGGATGTACCTGTGAAGAGGCTTGTGCAGGGCGGATGTACCTGTGTGTAGGGCGGATGTACCTACAGATTCTCTTGTTTGAAATGTATTCATTCATAATGTATTTGGAAGAATCAGGTGCAGGCTGGTGGTGAATCCCCAAGCACCCGTAATCTTGTACTTTGCAGACTCTTTTGGTAATATAACCTAAAGGGGGGGGGATCAGCCTATCATCGGCCCCTTTATGTGGTGTACTGTCATTTTCAGCTTTGTGGTTGTAATGCTCAAGTGTTAAGTGCTCAGAATCCTGTTCACATTTATACGATTCCAATACACGCGTCCACCTCCCGTTTCAGCAGCTTATGTGTGGGACGAGTTTGTTCGCGACCTTAAGCAGCGGTTTCTACCACCCCACTACCTTGAGCGACTCGAAGACGAGTTCAGGGGAGTGTGTCAGAACGCGCAACCAGTCCTTCAGTTTGCCAATAGAATTTCGACTTTATGTTTGCAATTAGGCTTATCTAATTCGGACAAGAAAGGGCAGTTTTTGTATGGCCTTGACATATGCAAATCCAATGGGAGGTGCGTATGTTTAGGCCGGCCACCTTCGAAGACGCACTCTCGCTTGCGCAAAGTGCAGAAATGAAGCATAATGGTGGCAAGCTCAAGACTTCCCAGTTTGCTTCTCCCAAGGCTACAGCCTCGGGAGGCAAAAGCCAGAACTAGACGGGGTCTTCCCCAGGATAGAGCCCGGGAGCATCTGGCTCCAAGAACTCGACCAATGCGTCTAAGCTTACTCCAGACCAGAAAGCGGAGGCAGGCAAGACAGGTGCTGAGGAGCTTCCTCAATACAAGGAGGGTAGATGTTTCTTTTGTCATACAAAAGGACATACTTCTCGGGATTGTCCTAAGAAGCCTCCAAAGCCCGCCGCTGTTGTCTCCACAGCTTCCGTGGTGAGCTCAACTCCCACACAGACCCCAGTGGCTACCCCTAGTTCTTCAAACCCCGGTGCTTCAGTTGGAGCAATTATTAGCCGGGAGCTCGAAGATAAGCAGAAGGGCGCCCATGACCAGGAGTATGAGCGCAACGAATTGCTCAGGTCCTTTGGCTACGTAGGTGGCCAGAGAGTCGTCTTGTTTGACAGCGGCAGCACGGAGGATGTGGTCACGGAACAGGCCGCTAGGCGTGCCTGTTTCGACCTGACTTCGGTGGACAAACAGGTTGAGGGTTTTAGCACAAGCATGACAACGAGCGTTAAGTATGAAGCTCTAGGTGCTAAGTTAGTTATTCAGGGCATAGAATTTGTGCGTGACTTTATGGTTGTCCCTTTTGTAGGAGCAGACATAATTTTGGGCATTCAATGGTTTCACAAGTTTCTTCCTGATGTCAAGTGGGACAAGCACACTTTCCAGATCAATCGGAATGTGTCAAACGCCCCAGTGACCATTAAGTGTGAGCCAGGAATTCCGAACTTTCCGCTCATAAGCCACTTGCAGGCTAAGCGAGCAGTCAGGAACAAATCAGTGTGTTATCTCATATTTCACCAAGAGCCAAGGCAAACAAGGGCCAGTCAAGCCAAGGAGTTGCTAAAGCAAAGGGGTGAAGGACTGCAGGTCAAGGGCAGAGTTTTCTCAGCCAAGAAAGGTCAAGATTTCTGTATTTTCTTTTCAGATTTACATCATTCTAATAAATCAAATACACCATCCGTGGTGGGGGCCCTACAGAGGGTATTTGGGACCCAATACTGTGTCCTCTCCATCTCTCCCTTTCTCTCTCTCTATTTTCTGCACATCTTCATTGCGTTAATTCCGTCGTGAAAAGAGTGCTGATTTCTGAGCATTGAAGTTACCGATCTTCTCCGAAGCTTCCGTATGTTACAGCCTGAGCCTCCCGTTCTTTCCGAGTAGAGGGTAAAAGCTCCCCGTCCTCATCTCAAGGGATCACAAGGTCTTGTGAAGGGAGGGTAGGTGGGAAAAAAAAATGAAGAAGAGGCTGCAAATAGTATGCAAGGTGGTTGTCCAACGGTGATGGCCGCCTTCTACCCGATCTCCAAGTCCCGAACAGCCCAAGCAATCTCCAATCAGCACCACAAATCAGCAAACCCTCAAGCTCCCACTGTCTCCAAGCTTCAAGCCACTTGGAGCTCTGATACCATGTCAGAATGCATAGCGGAAATGAAAGACAACTGTTGTAGAGAGCAAAACGCAGAATAGAGAGAGAGAGAAGCTGTAGAAACTCTGCTCTATACACAAGATCCGATACACAATGTACAAAAAGTGTGGGGGGCAGGGCCACATATATATATATGGCCCTGGAGTGCTGGTCGGTCAGCCCAAAACAGGCCGACAGCAGCCTTGAATGCTCACGACCAGAAAAAAATAGGCAATCGGCCAGGAAAATCAGAGTCGGCCAGCACTGACAAAGGTTGGGTAGCAACATGTGACACGTCCAATCGGCCAGGTCTGAAATCAACCAGCCGGCACACTACAGCCCCACGCCCACTGAAAACAGGGGAAAATACTAGGAAAAATGGAGAACTACCTACACAGGCGGGCACACCCACAACAGAGGCCCTAGTGTGTAATGTACAGACAGGAGATGACTGCTAACAGCAGATGGTCCCTTTCTGTGTTTCAAGTTCAATTCATGATGCTCAGCCAAAATCTGTCCCTGCAGACACTTTCCTCCGGCTCCCTTCAACCATCTACATACTTCAGGTGACGTGGTTCTTTACATGCTGGTAAGGTGTCTTCCTGGTTTATTTTCCATTCGACCTCCACAGTCCACTCCTGTTTGGTTCATTTTTTGGTCTCTAGTAAGGGGGACCCTAACCTTTCAACCAGCATGCAACTCTCAGCCCTACACCTGGGCTACTACAGGACATGTGAAAGTCCTCACCCATCCAGCCAGCCCATCCTCCTACATCAACATTCAGGCTTCTGCAATCAATTCCATTCAATCTTTACTTTTTAAAACAGGGGGGAATTTATTCTAATCGGTGAGATTCCCTCTAGCTCTTACTTTGTTTCTTTTGGGGTTTACTTCTTTGTTGGGTTTCTTTGTTTCCTGCATTGCAGAACCACCTGCCCCAACTCTGAGCTTCACCGACTCTGCTCCACACAGTCTTGTCTGTCCTCATACGGACACGCATCTTAGCCAACCCCCCCCCACCATCCGCAGGTAAGCTGTGTGACGACCCTGCATCTTCTGATGCTATTGCTTCATGGTATTATGGGTTCTCACCTGAACCTTGTTGGTTCTCGTCTGTGTCTGGTCTTGCAATGACCATCTCATTCACGGCCTCGACCTCAACTAACTTCATCGACATCCTGGGACCTGGATACTGATTGCTCAAGCTCAGCACACATCATCTCTGGCGTTCTGGTCCTCACTTATACAAAGTGGGGGGAAGTACTCTACTCCGCTTTGACTTGATCGTGCTTCCGCAAGTGGCATCGTCATGCAATCACTCCCACTTCCGTGGTCAAAGATGCTGCTGCTGCTGAAGACTTGACAACATCTTCAACAGTATCTTTCTACAATCTCTAAGGCCCCTTTAATCTGGGCTAAGCATGTAACCCAATCATGCATTCTTGTACAAATATACAGCATACTCATGCACCTTGCATACTCCGTCACAAAACCACTGTTTGGTTACTTCAAATTACATGCACCTAACTGCATGACACCAACACCTGTTCGTTATGCAACTAATCTTGTAACTACCACCTACCCTCAGCCTTCTATATTAAGGCCCACTCTTGTAATCAACACAGGACGTACATAATACAATCTTGGTATCTTCGACCACTCGTGTGTGACTTTTGTCATCTCATTCATCTCCCTTCTCAGCTCTGCATACTATGGAGTCTCTGAGCTCCAACCCTAATCCTTACACCTTCATCTACGACTTAGATAGGTCAAATCTATTGCATGTTCAGCTGCACCGACCCGTAGTTCTTTCCATCACCGCCTTCTGCTATGCAACTCTGATCATCAATGATGTCATGGTGGAATCCATGTTCACCTTAATTGTAACTGGTTTAAGAGCTACTAGCTCGGCTCAGTTGTAATTATATTTTTCCTTGCTTAATATACTTTGTTAATGAGAGTCGTTTTACATTATATATGATTTCACCTCTATTAGCCTTTTAAAATTTTAAGAGTTATTATCATGGTGCTGTGCCGTGATTTAAATCTACATTTCATACCTGCTCCAGCTAATCAACTTTAAAACGCCTGTCTATCACACAGGGAAGGGCTAGCTACCTGAACTGAATTCTTGGATCTTGGAGCTCAAAACTGCATCAAATATAAGCAGTTCAGGGTGAAGTTTAATCCTCATATAATTGATGGTTTACTGATAGAGAGAACCCAGTGGGTTGGGAATGTCCTTTGAACATTTTCTCACCACCCTCCACCAGCAAGGCTTCAACGAACTGATGGATGTGGAACCTCTCAACTCTTGAGATCTGCAGCTGTATGCCAGCAAGGCTTCAACGAACTGATGGATGTGGAACCTCTCAACTCTTGAGATCTGCAGCTGTATGTCAGCAAGGCTTCAACGAGCCGATGGATTTGGTTGTCAACTGGGTGATGCATGTGGACCATCGATGACTGCAAGATCACCTTGGCCTCGTTTAGTTCACCATCAATGTCTCCGAGGTCAGGTAGCTACTTCCGTGACTCTTCCTAACCGTTTCGACTCTTTTTTGGGGCAATGACCACCAACCATAGGCTTTGCATCCATGTGTCCACTCCTGACTGGGTCAAGGCGCAGCTACAAGAGCACAGCTTATCCCCTCTTGGATCTCATGGCTTGGCCACCATCAATTGGAGGAGCTCTAGAAGTTTATTTCCATGATCCTTCTCAGGAGACAATGTAAGACATCTCCTGGATTGGTCGATTTCAAGCATAAGCTCACCGAACTGGATTATGGATCTCTTCAACAGCAAGCTTCAGCATCTGAAAGCCCACCCCCTCATCAGCATGGGTAGTATGAAAATGGCCTTGGTGTTGAATGCAAGTGCCTGCTCGGGCAGCTGCCAATGAGGTGATAGCTCAAGTGGTGAAGGTGTTTGTCTAGGGCCAGGTGGTCTTGGGTTCAAAACCCCACTAGGTGCTTGGCAGCATCGCCTATGTGGGCGGATAAAACAGCGCTTATGGGCAGTGAAAGACGGTAACTACGGGAGGATCTTGGGCCCAAGGCCAGTTGGAAAAAAAAACCTTACTCAGGCAGCTCTGTGGGTTGACAACCAGAGCGCTCCAGCTTGGGTGAAGGCACGGCTTTAAGAACAATCAGAAAGGGCCCTTTCTCTTCTCCATCATCATCATGAGGAACATGGCTACAGCAAGCACGAGCAAGTTTGAACGTCAGTAAGGCCCTTTGAATATCACTAGAAATGGAAGGATTGTAAAGGCATGAATCCACATGAGTTCGAAACTAGCTTTGGTGGGATTTCTTCTTCTTCTTCTTCTTCTTCTCAATCATCAAACCATAGGTTTACTAACGAAAACCCTAAGCGTCGGACTTCGAGCACAAGATGACCGAAGTTGGGCTATATCTCTCTAGTGTAGAGCAACACCAGGTTTGGTGGGAAGACACATCGTCAAGAGCATTGTAGTTGTGATAATGTTGAACTAGGGTTAGAAAGCTCATGGCAAGCCTATTTAGCAAATCCATTCGAATGGTGGGACAGCAGAGATGACGAAAAATCCTCGATGCCGAGACTTCAAACATAAAGCAATTGCGGAAGCTTTAAAGGTCATACACCTTCAGGGTTGTTATTTTTGAGCAGGCTTGTTTATTGATATCACTCGTAATCATATAATGCATAACACGTAAATAGAGATTCCAATTTATATGCAGGTTCAATAATAAGAACATAGCAAAAAGAGATCAAACAACTCCATTGCACGTAGCGACCTATGTACTACCAATTTTCTTTGCTCTATTTCCAACATTAGAAGTGGTTTATTTAAACGGGATTGGTACATTCCCCTATGATTATAATTTTAAGGGAAGACTTGTGTCACATCCCCACGGTATCTTGTATATGGTCTTTTTTTGCACTCATCAATACATGCTTAATGGCCACAATATCTTGGCTAGGGTTTGATAAAACAAGCTTTTTGGCCTTTTATAGAAAGTCAGCTACTTATGGCATAGTTAAACACTAGTGATATGAGATCCCCCATCCCCTCCGAGGGCGCTGGCGGCGGAAGTAGCGTCAGCCTCTCGCGCAGGGCAAGGATCCACACTCGGGACCTCGTCCACGGATATCCGGACAAGAGACTAGTCTGGCGGTTCCTCCGAAATCGAACCCGGAAAAACTTTCTCTGTCCGAAAGGCACGGGCGATTCTGTCAGGAAAATCATCTAACGGGAGAATTGATCTAACGAGTCAAAGTCTTAACTAACTAAACTGATCTGACCGAACCCGAAAGTCACATGGTCAGATCAAGGAAGAGACTTGCACTTGGTTCATAGAATCATCGCTTTTTTTTTCCCTTTAGTGAGGCACAACCGTTAATTCCCTCCCACATAAGGGTTTTCCTAGGACTTATCTAACTAACGTAATTTAATCGTAACTATTTGTATCGTAGGAATCCCCTGATCCAACCTAATCCCAACCGGCCCATGGGTTAGCTAACCGCCCAACCATTGTATTGGTGGGATTCTTTTATAAAAATTTGGTTATTGTTTTGTCCGGGTACCGAGAAAAAGAGTTCCCAGGCCCGCTAGCCGACGCTTCAAACAAAATTTAAAGTAGTCATGCCACTTACACACCGAATATGAAATTACCATTTTAACAGATTCGGTTGGCTTTAAAACAATCTTTCAATGAAATCATAGTATTACTGATCATACTCTTCCAAAATATTGAGTCCATTGTTTTACAAAAATATATCATTCGGACTCTTCGTTGAAGACTAGCTGGTCAACCAACGAGATTCAATATCAAAATTCAGTTCTCAAAAGTAATTCTTTTCAGTTCATTCGTATCTTCCTCGACGTATGCATGGGTGTCCTAACAACCGCGAGCCCGTGCATCACCTGGTCAGAACCCTCTAGGATCCTACTTAGGTGTCCTAGCACTTCACTCAGGGACCGCTTTGTCAGTTCTCGCCTATCGTACCGGAAGCGCACTATTTTAAGCATATCACAATTTTTTGAATTAAAAAATCCTTCCACACATGTAAAAAAGGCACCTTCTTCAAAGGTCCCTCTCTCTTTTACAAAGATGTCAAAAATTCATCATTTTTTTAAAATATCTCATTTTTTTAGTAATCTCTCTTAATTTTTAACTAATAAACCTTGTACTCAGTCAACTCTTCATCTTATGTGAGCATTTACTCATTTTTGGGTTATTTTTTTAATTATTTAGATTTATGTCATCCCAACACTTGGATTAATCCTATTGGCCCATAGGAACCTTAATTGGACTATAATTCAGAAATTGTTGAAAATCTAGACCCTTAGGCTAAGGTCTCTTATATTATTTTTAATTGATTCCTAATGCACATTGGAGAATTTATTTTAAACTTTTGTCTCAAGAAAAGATATATTTTAGATATTAAGAGAATTTTTATATCCAAAAATATCTCAATATTGAATTACTTCTCTAGAATTTTTCTTCTCTAGGTAAAAACAAGGAAAAATAATATTTTCTTGCATTTTGAAATAGGGAATGATTATAGGCGATTGAGGTAAAAGCTTATTCATTATTCAAGCTGAGGAGGAATCTTACATCCTCTCCCACTTAAAAAATGCGAGATGTTCTCACCTCGCAAAGTGGGGGCAATCTTTTTCCAACTCTTCTTTTTTCTTCCAGGTAGCGTCTTCTAGAGAGAAGAACTTTCACTTAACTAAAAACTCTCTGAGGACTCTTCTCCTTAGAACCTTCTGTCGAACGTCAAGGATTTCTTCAAGTTGGAGTACCATTTGACCTTGAGTTGGAGAAATCAATTGTTTATCATCAAGCATGTGGCTCGGACTGGGTACATATTTCTTAAGCAAACTGACGTGGAATACATTATGTACCTTGAGATGGGGAGGCAGAAGAAGTTTATAAGCTAGATCGCCTACTTTCTTTATAACAGCATACGGTCCACAGTATTTGGGAGAGAGCTTCTTGTACTTCTCTAAAGATAATGAACTTCTTTTTTGTCGTACTCCAATGAAGACCATATCTGATTTTTCAAACACTCTCTCTGATCTCTTTTTATCTGCATATTGCTTTTGCCTATCTTGGGCTGCCTTAATATCTTTACGGATTGATTGCATTTGCTGGTCCATTTTATCAAGCATTTGTCTCGACATCTCGACTCTGATCAATGGGTCGGACCAAGTCAATGATATAAGGCAATCTTATCCATACAGAGCATAAAATAAATTTATCAAATTTTTTTTTAAATTAAATAATTATACATCATTACAAAAAAGTATTCTTTCATAAATATGGTCAAAATTATTCTTTGTGCTTTAAATTTCTAAACCTACAATATGGTAAGAGTTTCTCTTTTAGTATTATGCATAAAAATAAGATATGTATTTTTTTGAGAAAAAATTACCATAGCTTCGCTGTTATTATTGATAATTTTTAATTTTCTTAAAAGAATAAAACCTTGTAATGAAAATATGATAGAAGATCTACTTTTAAGCTTAAATCTAAACTATGAATTTAAATCATAATTTTGATCATAATCATAAACTTAATTATAATTATCTCACTAAATTAAGCTAATTTGATTATTTCTCTTTTTTCAATTTGATAGGATAATCTATTTTTCATTTAGAATTAATTAAAGTAGTTTTTTACTGCTTATAAATAATCTAAAAAAATAACCATTATTTTGTTAACACAAAATCATGAAATATCATTTTCTTAATCTCTAGCTTATCAAACCTAGAGTTTGGTTTTAAAATAAGAAATGATCAATGAGAAGCATTCTTTTACTAAAGAATTAGCCATAGAGATGACTATTCTTTTTTAAGAGATATATACATAAGAAAGCATTCTAAATAAGTATAATGATTAATTTTCTCTTAATTAAATATTAAGATTCTTAGGGAAAGCTTGATTTGAATTAAAACAATTATTTAGAAAACTTCTCAAGCTTGAGAGGTTGAGACGAGAAGTCATGTGAGGAAATTAACAAAAAATCATAAAAATTCATTCTTACCTCAAGGATTAGCTTGTTTCTTTTTCTAGAAGTGAAGTCCTTAACCAATCAATTGGTTAGCAAGAGGAGAAGAGAACTCTAAGAGTTGTTGAAGAGAAAGAGAAGCTCCAAGCTCCCCAAAAGTAGAGAAAAATTAAGGGATAATAAAAAATATGATTATTTTAATGTAATACTGGCATGGTATAGCTCCCAGATGATAATACAAAGAAATGAGGATCTATTTATAGGTGAGGAAGGTCACTAACTAAGTTCAACTAGGTTCTAGAATTTTTCAGCTTCAGTTTGACTCAATTTGGACAAGATTTGAACTAGTTTGGCTCTCTTTTTGATCTAGTTTGATCCAAGAGGAGAGAGAAAAATATCATAATTTTTTGAATTAAAAAATCCTTCCACACATGTGAAAAAGCTGCCTTCTTCAAAGCTCCCTCTCCTTTACCAAGGTGTCAAAATTTCATCATTTTTTTAAAATATCTTATTTTTTTAGTAATCTCTTAATTTTTAACTAATAAACCTTGTACTCAATCAACTCTTCATCTTATGTGAGCATTTACTCATTTTTGGATATTTTTTATTATTATTTGGATTTATCTCATCCCAACACTTGGATTAATCCTATTGGTCTATAGGAATCTTGATTGGACCATAATCTAATTTTTTTTGAAAATCTAGATCCTTAGGTTAAGATCTCTTATATTATTTTTAATTGATTTCTAATACACATTGGAGAATTTATTTTGAACTTTTGTTTCAAGGAAATGTATTTTAGATATTAAGAGAATTTTTATATCTAAAAATATCTCAATATTGAATTATCTTTCTTTAGAATTTTTCTTCTCTCTACGTAAAAACAAGGAGAAATAATATTTTCTTGCATTTTGAAATAGGGAATGATTACAGGGGATTGAGGTAAAAGCTTATTCATTATTCAAGCTGAGGAGAAATCTTACATCATCTCCCACTTGAAAAACGCGAGGTGTCCTCATCTCGCAAAGTGGGAGTAATCTTTTTCCAACTCTTCTTCTTTCTCCCAGGTGGCGTCTTCTAGAGAGAAGAACTTCCACGTGACTAAAAGCTCTCTGAGAACTCTTCTCCTGGAACCTTCTGCTGAACGTCAAGGATTTCTTTAAGTTGGAGTACCATCTAGTCTTGAGTCGGAGAAATCAATTGTTCATCACATCAAGCACGTGACTCGGGTCAGGTACATATTTCTTAAGCAAACTGACGTGGAATACATTATGTACGTTAAGATGGTTACTACTTATAAATAATCTAAAAGAAATAACCATTATTTTGTTAACACAAAATCATGAAAGATCATTTTTTTAACCTCTAGTTTATCAAGCCTAGAGTTTAGTTTTGAAATAAGAAATTATCAATGAGAAGCATTCTTTTACTAAAGAATTAGCCATAGAGATCATTTTTGTAGTAATATCTCTTAATTTTTAACTAATAAACCTTGTACTCAGTCAACTCTTCATCTTATGTGAGCATTTACTCATTTTTGGGTATTTTCTTTTATTATTTAGATTTATCTCATCCCAACACTTGGATTAATCCTATTGGCACATAGGAACCTTAATTGGATCATAATCCAGAAATTTTTAAAAATCTAGATCCTTAGGCTAAGGTCCCTTATATTATTTTTAATTGATTCTTAATGCACATTAGAGAATTTATTTTGAACTCCTGTTTCAAGGAAGTATATTTTAGATATTAAGAGAATTTTTATATCTAAAAATATCTCAATATTGAATTATCTCTCTAGAATTTTTTTTCTCTCTAGGTAAAAACAAGAAAAAAAAATATTTTCTTGTATTTTGAAATAGAGAATGATTACAGAGGATTGAGGTAAAAGCTTATTCATTATTCAGGCTGAGGAGAAATCTTACATCCTCTTCCACTTGAAAAACACGAGATGTCCTCATCTCGCAAAGTGGGGGTAATCTTTTTTCAATTCTTCTTTTTTCTCCCAGGTGGCATCTTCTAGAGAGAAGAACTTCCTCTTGACTAAAAACTCTCTGAGGACTCTTCTCCTGAGAACCTTCTACGGAACATCAAGGATTTCTTCAAGTTGGAGTACCATCTGATCTTGAGTCGGAGAAATCAATTGTTCATCATCAAGCACGTGACTCGGGTTGGGTACATATTTCTTAAGCAAACTGACGTGGAATACATTATGTACCTTGAGATGGGGAGGCAGAAGAAGTTTATGTTTATAAGCTAGATTGCCTACTTTCTTTATAACAGCATACAGTCCATAGTATCTGGGAGAAAGCTTCTTATACTTCTCTAAAGATAAGGAACTTCTTTTTTGTCGTACTCGAATGAAGACCATATCTGATTCTTCAAACACTCTCTTTGATCTCTTTTTATCTGCATACTACTTTTGCCTATCTTGGACTACCTTAATATCTTTACGAATTGATTGCATTTGTTGGTCCATTTTATCAAGCATTTATCTGGACATCTCGACTCTGATCATCAATGGGTCGGACCAAGTCAATGGTGTAAGGCAATCTTGTCCATACAGAGCTTTGAAAGGGCTCATCCTAATGCTTTGATGATAAGAAGCATTGTAAGCAAATTCAACCAGGTGCAAATGACTTAACCACTTCTTGGGTTCCTTGCTACAGCATGACTGAAGAATATCTTCTATTACCTGATTCACTCTTTCAGTCTGGCCATCTGTTTCGGGGTGATAGGCTGTATTGAGATCCAAGAAAGTTCTTACTGCTTCGAAGAATGCAGTCCATAATTTTGATGTAAACTTGGGATCTTTGTCACTTACTATCCTCCTAGGTAAGCCATGCAATCTGAAGATCTCTTTAAGAAAAACTCTGGCACCATCCACTGCAGTAGTGTATGTTTCTTTCACTGGAATCAGATGGGCAACTTTGGTTAGTCTGTCAACTACCACAAAAATGGAGTTGTAACCTGATTGCACTGAAGGTAGTCCATTGATAAAGTCCATATACTGATACATTTCCACTTCATCTATGGAATGTCTAGAGACTGCAGTTTTCCTAACATCTTGACTCTCTGACACATTAAGCATTACCGCACATGATCAAGTACATCCTTTTTGAGTCCTAGCCAGAAGAAGCTTTTCTTCACAGTCATATAGGTTTTTATAAACCTTGGATGTCCAACTATCAGGCTATCGTGGGCTTCTCTCAAAATCCTCCCCTTTGTTCCCTCATCAGGCTATCATGGGCTTCTCTCAGAATCCTCCCCTTTGTTCCCTCATCATTGAGAATGCATAGCCGATTATTATAATACATGCATCCTTCATCCAGTTTGTACCCAAATACTCGACTCATTTCCTGAGGAGTCTTGCTTTCCTGCATCAGAAGGGTAGCAATAGGGGCAAGGAATTTGTCTTGCATGATTCTCTTCCTTGCTTCATTGATCAATGGATTTGACACCAATGTTATTGCAAGCAAGGAGGCTTTTCTGCTGAGCGCATCTGCCACCACATTTTCTTTCCCTAGCTGATACTTAATTTCAAAATGGAATTCCTGCAGGGTCTGCATCCATCTCCTTTGGCGCATGTTGAGATCCCTTTGGGTAAAGATCCACTTCAGACTTTAATGATTTGTCATCAAGGTGAACCTCTGTCCCAAAAAATAATGTCTCCATAACTTCAGAGCATAAAGTATTGAGAGTAACTCCAAGTCATGGTCGACATAATTTCTCTCATGTGTTCAAAGTTTTTTGGATTCCATAATCTTCCTGCATAAGAGCACCGCCTAAGGCGAAACCAATGGCATCAGTAACTATCTCAAAAGATTTGGTAAAATCTAGCAATTTAAGGACAGGGTTGGTTACTAAGACTGTCTTCAGCTTATCAAAGGTACTCTGACACATAGCAGTCCACTGAAATATGGTACTCTTCTTAAGAAGGTTAGTTAAAGGGGATGCTATCTGAGCTTACATGGGTATAAAGATTCTATACCATCCGGTTAATCCTAGGAATCCTCTGACTTCCTTTACCGTCTTGGGTTCTGGCCAATCTACGACTGCTTGGATCTTTGCGGGGTCAAGAGAAATCCCATCTTTAGACACTATGAATCCCAAGTATTCCACCTGGTCAACAGAGAAAGAACACTTGCTCTTTTTTGCAAAGAGTTGGTGCTTCCTCAAGATTTCCAGGACCTTGCGCACATGATCTTCATGATCTGCAGCATTCTTTGAGTATACCAAGATGTCATCAAAGAAGACAATAACAAAATTATCCAAGTATTCTCTAAGAATATCCTGCATAAGATGATTAAACATCGCCGGGGCATTAGCCAATCCAAACGGCATGAATGTGAACTCATAATGCCTATAGCAAGTTTTGAATGCTGTCTTCGGGATGTCTTGTTCCTTGATTCTGATCTAGTAGTACCCGGATTTCAGATCTATCTTTATGAACATTTGGGTTCCACTTAACCGATCCAGAAGTTCATTGATCTTAGGGATATGATACTTATTTTTAATTATTAATTGATTCAATCCTCTGTAGTCAATACTTACAGTCTTAACGTTTCATCTTTCTTCTTTTGAAAGAGAACGGGCGCACTCCAAGGTGAGACACTGGGTCTGATGAATCCCTGTTCTAACAGTTGTCTTAATTGCTACTTAAGTTCTATGGCTTCAGGGAGGAATGGCATTTTGTATGCACGCTGGGCTACTGGCTGAGCTTCGGGGGTTAACTCGATCTCATGATCTACTTCGCGAGTCGGAGGCATCTCAGTCAGCTCTTCAGGGAACACATCTGCATACTCACTTAACCACTCTGGTTCTTTAGCCTTGCATTTTATGTCTACCGGATTCATCTTAACGACATAAAGAGCTTGCCTCTTTGTGAGCCCTTTTAACAATTTAGAAGCTTTGACTAATTGCAGTACTGGGGATCCGAAAATTCCAGTTCCTTGAACTTTATTCCCATGAAGGTCAAGGAAAGAGGGTTCCATTGAGACACAATGACTGTCAGCCTGATTCTTATGGAGCCACTCCATTCCAAGGATTCCATCATAGATTCCCAAGGGTAGGACTCTGAACTGGCAATCTGTTACGTTCCCATCTAGACTAAACTGAATAAGGTCTATCTCAAGGTGTGTGAAAAGAATCTTTCCACACCCACTAGTTAATTCCACTTGCATAGGTTTCCTTGATTTTTGATTTAGGACTAACTTACATAGACATCCTGGGGAAATAAAAGAATGAGTAATGCGTGAATCAATCAAAAGCTTGAATTGCTTACCCTGGTACTCTGCTGGAGTCTGGAGGACTGAAAATTGACGATTCTTCCCCTGATGCTTAATTGCGACATAGATCTGTCCTTTTTCTTCCTCCACTTCCTCAGCTATAGTGACGGCTCTAGCTGCTGCTGCAGTCTAAGGTGGAACTCTCTCTTTGGTTTTTCCAATTCTGGGAGGGAGTTCGGAGACCGCAGGTTTAGCTGGCACTCTTTTGGGTTTACCCTGATTTTGGCATGGGGGACCGTGATGGGATTGATACGAAGGAGTCTGTCTCTGAACTCTGGGACTCTGGTTTTCTTGGCCCACAGAAGGAGATGGGCAATCCTTGAGCTGGTGCCCAAACCCCTGACTTCTTGAAAGAGCCGGAGTTCCTGAGAAAGAGCTTTGAGAAAAAGGTCTTCCTTTATTCCTGAAACTTCCTGTCTCTAGATTCTGATTGGGACGTTGGTGTCTCTTTGGAGGCAGAAGGTTGGAAGAACTTCTAGTGTTTGGAATCTCTTGAAGGATGAGGGAGCTGGTTTTGGCGGGACTTTAATGATGAAGGCTTTGGCGAAGTCCTTCGCCATTCTTACAGCTTCAGCCATGGAAACTGGCTTGGCATTCTTGACTAGGGTGTTTAAAGGTTCGTTCATTCCCCGAATGAACCTGGCCATAAGTTGCTCTTCGTCTAGCGGTGGTGATGAGTACTTGAGAAGAAGAGCAAACGCCTGATGATATTCTTCAATAGTTTTGCTCCCTTGGTTTAGCTCTAAGAATTCATTCATCTTGGTTTCTAAAAATCCGGGGGGACAAAATCTCTTCCTTAGATAAGCTTTGAGATCATTACATGACTGGGTGTTTCTATCCAAATGGTTGGTGTCGCAATGGTTTCTCCATGCTACCCTGGCTGTTTTCACAATCTTCAACCTCGCGGGCGAGATCCATTTTCTTCCTCTCATTGTATCCGGTGACATCAAAATATTCCTCCATGGCCTCGACCCACTTCTCCACAACCTCGCCCAAGTTCTCCCCTTCACCTTTGAAGGGACCTGGCTGAGTTCTGTGAAGGACCTTGCGAACATCGGGGTTAAGCTCTTCCTCATCAGTGAGGATCTGACTATCGATCTGACTATCGGCCGCTACAATGGCTGGGACAAAGAGCTGCGATCCCGTGAGGGCAAGGTAATCTCTTTTACGCAGATTATGGCCGGAAGATACTGTTGGGGGTACGCAGCTTGTTGCCTGCCTAACGGCGTTTGCCACACCCATAATACGAAATTCATTGAAACCAGAAACACACGGCACGAATGCGAGAATTTCGATATCAGGACTAGCGAGCGTGCACTACCTCTCGACCTAACTTTTCTTTTCACTCCCGCTAGACACGAGTCCAGAAATGCGGTTAGCCCTTTTGCTTGCCTGCTCGCCAAGAAAGTGCCATGGATATCGTCACGGTTCGCTCGCCTCATGATTTTGCAAAAAATGATACATTTTTAAATTTTTATTTGATTTCGTCAACGAGATCCTAAGACTTAAGAGGTTCGAAAAATAATTGCTTAAACAAGATAAACGATCTTATTGGAGATCTATGACATATGTCCGAGTAACAGATCTTGCTTCTTCAATTCGTTATATAATAAACAATCACTTATATAATAGGAAATTTTAGTGCCCTGCAAACCACTTATGCTGTAGGTCGTCTGGGAAATATAAATCCTCGAAATGGCTTGCGAGTTTGGCTCGGCTCGTTTGAGTCGTAGCGGAAGAGATGATATGCTCAAAGGCGAAAGCAATCATATCCTGTGACTGGGTGAGATCAGGAATACCGGATAAGTATGAAATTTTCATCTATAAAACCAAATTCTTTGATTAAAAATCTTTACTAATGAATCTTAAGGAATGAAAATACAATACATAAATGCTCTTTTTGAGTTTTTTATTATAAATTTCTCATAAGAATTCGTTTTTCCTTATTAGCTTTTTACTAAGCTCTCATACCAGCTGTGAGATCCCCTGTCCCCTCCGCGATGCCCCCTCTGAGGGCGGTGGCGGGCGGCAGAAGCAGCGTCAGCCTCTCGCATAGGGCAGGGATCCAAACTCGGGGCCTCACCCACAGATATTCGGACAAGTGACTAGCCCGGCGGTTCCTCTGAAATCAAACTCGGAAAAACTTCCCCCGCCGGGAAGGCACGGGCGATTCCGCCAAGAAAATCATCTAACCGGAGAATTGATCTAATGAGTCAAAGTCTTAACTAACCAAACTGATTCGACCAAACCCAAAAGTCACATGGTCAGATCAAGGAAGAGACTTGCACTTGGTTCATAGAATCACCGCTTTTTTTTTTCCTTTAGTGAGGCACAGCCTGTTGATTCCCTCCCACAGAACAAGGGTTTTTCTAGGACTTAATCTAACTAACGTAATTTAATCATAACTATTTGTATCGCAGGAATCCCCCGATCCAACTTAATCCCAACCCGCCCATGAGTTAACCAACCGCCTAACCACTGTATTGATCGTAACTATTTGTATCGCAGGAATCCCCCGATCCAACTTAATCCCAACCCGCCCATGAGTTAACCAACCGCCTAACCACTGTATTGATGAAAAACAGGTAGAGGGAGAGAAGACACACACACAGGAGCAAATCCTAATATATTAATCAAACCCTAACCAGGGAGGGAAGCCATCTCCCTTCTCACACAGTGTATAAAGCCATTAATCCATAATCTACAACACACTACATGTGTTGTATCCACACACAGCTAACCCTAGCCAATGTCCACACACTATGACCAGCTGGACGCGGTCATTTATGTCTCACACATGTTACTACCTAACATGCCAGCACATAGTGCAACTGGCACAAGTTGACATCGAGCTTGACTCTCAACAGCCCCTCTCAAGCTTATGATGTACTGCCATAGATGAAGATGTAGATGAGCTTGGGCTATCAAAGCTCTCAACACTCCCCCTCAAGCTCATCCCATGTACTCCCAACATAGTACGGAAGTACTCAAACTTCTCCCTGCTAAGTGGCTTTGTAAAGATGTCGGCCACATGCTCTTGAGTCTTCACATACTGCAAATCCACTGTACCATCCTACACTTTCTCTCTGACAAAATGATAGTGGACCTCTATATGTTTGGTCCGCGCATGAAAATCTGGATTCTTGGCCAACTGTATACTGCTCATGTTGTCACAATGAATGACAACCTTGCCATCAATAGGCTCACCCAAATCAGCCAAGAGACTCTTTAACCATACTCCTTCACATGTAGCAATGGCTGCACCCCTGTATTCAGCTTCTGTACTAGATAAAGCAACAGTAGGTTGCTTCTTGCTGCTCCAACTCACCACTGCACTTCTAAATGTAAAGGCATAACCACTAGGAGACCTCCTGTCATACGAGCTACCTGCCCAATCTGCGTCTATGTAGCCGTGTACATCCGAGCCTTTACCATGCTCATAAAGAAGACCATAATGTGCAGTGGTCTTTACATAACGCATAATGCATCTCACTGCATCCAAATGAGGTTTTATGGGACTTTGCATAAATTGGCTTATTAGCCCCACACCATAACTGAGATCCGGGCATGTGATAGTCATGTAAATAAGACTGCCAACCATCTTTCTATACATAGATGGATCATCCAACTCTTCACCAAAATCAGCCCGCAGCTTCACATTCTGCTCCAAAGGTGTACTCATTGGCTTACACCCTGTCATCCCATATTTTGCCAACATATCCAATGCATATTTGCGTTGCACTAACCATGTCCCTGCATGTTCTTTGATCACTTCAATCCCAAGAAAATATCTCAATTCACCCATGTCTTTCATATCAAACTGCCCACTCAATGCCTTCTTGACATGCATAACATCTGTAGCATGATCTCCTGTGACAATCAAGTCATCCACATAGATGACAAGCAAGACAATTCCATGATCTGTTTTGTTCACATAGAGTGAAAAATCTACTGAAGAAACCTGGAATCCAAGGGAGATAAGATATCGGCTTATCTTATTACTCCAAGCACGAGATGCTTGCTTCAAACCATATAATGCTTTCTTTAATCTGCATACATGAGTGGGGTACCTCGGGTGTACATATCCTTCAGGCTATGCCATATAAACTTCCTCTTGTAAATCACCATTTAGAAATGCATTTTTCACATCCATTTGATGCATTTCCCAACCATTTGCTGTAGCCATGGCAATGACTGCTCTCACTGTTCCCATCTTTGCAACTGGACTAAATGTTTCATCATAGTCCAAGCCTTGGGTTTGTGCATAACCCAACCGCACTTTATGGTGCTCAATGGAACCATCTGATTTGCATTTCACCTTATAAACCCATTTGCAACCAATGACATTTTTGCCTTGTGGTAAGGCAACCAAATACCAAGTTTCATTATTATGAACCAATGCGTGACGCGTCCATCTCAATATCCATTGCCTTCTCCCATACATACTTTCCAATAGCTTCTGTATAGCATGTAGGTTCCACATGCTTCACCAAAGAGGTCATATATGCATAATGCATAGTAAAGTCACGATATGTCAACCTGTCAATTGGATACGTGACCCTTTGGGATCTCCGCAATGCATACGGATCACCCTGAACACCTATCACTCTAGCATGTGGAGGCACATATCTATCCTGCCTTGCACCTGGTGTATGTAAAACCGGTATGCCAAGTTCCTCATCCAAACTTTCTAAACTTGACGACTCATAACCTGTAATGCTGATTCCTTTAACCTTCTTTTTCCCTTTATCCACAACACTACTCCCAGTGGTCACACTCTCATGTCTCAAGCGTCTTAACCATGGACGTATAGTACTACTCTCAGACTCTGCTGGCCCAGACATAGAAATAGAACTTGCTTGTGGCAAGTTCACATGCACATCAGCATCAACAGAATCAATGACACCCTCATCCTTTGCCTTGTACCAACTAGCAAGTTCATCAAACACCACATCTCGTGACAAAACCACTTGCCTAGTTTGTGGATTCTTTATTTATATGCCTTGCGATCTTGTGCATACCCAACAAAAACACACTTTTCTGCCTTAGGATCCAACTTCCTCCTCCTCTCATCTGGCACATGCACATAAGCTATGCTACCAAACACTTTGAGGTGTCCAATGTTTGGTCTAAAACCTGTAAGATGCATTTCTGGCGTACTTCCATGTATGGCTGTTGTGGGTGTCTTATTAAGTACATACACCGCTGTGGCACATGCTTCTGCCCAATAATAGTCTGGCATGCTCCTGGCCACATCACAAATGACTATTTTTTCTCTCAGCAACACCATTTTGCTGAGGTGTGTACCTGCAAGTTAATTGCCTTCTTATGCCATGCTTTCTCAAGAAATTCTCAAAAGCATATGAGATGTATTCACCACCTCCATTTGTCCTCAAACATTTTATCCAAGAGCCATATTGCTTCTCTGCAAAAGCTTTGAAGTCCATAAACACTCCCAATACTTCACTTTTCTCTTTGAGAATGTAAATCCAAGTCATTATGCTGAAATCATCAATGAATGTCACATAATACAAGCTGCCTTTAATGGATGGGTTTTGTGCAGGACCCCATACATCACTATAAACTATCTCAAGTGGCTTGCTACTCATGTTGCCTTCTTTAGGAAATGGCAACCTTGCTTGCTTTCCAAACTGGCAAGCATCACAGACATGCATATTCCCATCATACTTGAATCTAGGTAGCCCATTAACAATGCCTCTTGCCTGCATGTTCTTTAACCTTTGTATGTTCACATGTCTAATCTTTTTATGCCACATGTCAATGTCCTATACCACATTTCGGCTTTTAGAGAACATGGCTAATTTCAACTCAGGAATCCCAGCATCCAACTTAAATAACCTGCCTTCGTTCTTGCCTTTGGCAATGACTCTACATCCATTTATGAAATCCTTAATGAAGTAACCATGCTCGTTGAAACAAACCTGTAAACCTTGTTCAACCATTTGACCAACTGAGGCCAAACTTTTTGTGATAGAAGACACATACAAGACATCTGTACAAGACATCTGCCATAGACTTTGTTTCACCATATTGTGCATCGCCAATGGTACACTTCCAACATGTGTGATAGCATGTTGGGAATCATCTCCTGTCTCCACATAGCCTTTTACATCCATTGGCTTTATATGCTGAAACCATTCGCCATGACAAGTCATATGGTTTGATGCTCCAGAGTCCATATACCAAGTGTCATCACTGTCACCATTTGTCATCATAGATCCTACGACATGTTTCATGGCAAACAAGTGATTTGAGCTGCCATCATTACTGCTTGATGCAAAATTTCTACCATTTGCATAAATTCCACCATGTTGTGCATAATGTCCACCATGTTGTGCTCTATCCCCTCTCAAATCATTTTGTTTGCGGTAACAATCACGTGCCATATGACCAAAATTCCCACAGTAATGGCATTTCACATTTTGCATAGATGCTTGTTGGCCTTGCCAACGTCCTCTTCCACGAGGATTATCTCTGCCTCTCTGAGGTGTATATCCCCACGACCACCTCTAGCACCATATGTAGGCTGAAAATTCTATTGCAGTGACCTATCCTACCATCCACGACCATTACCACGACCTCGTGATGCAAATCTCCCCCTGTCTCTCTAAATCTCCTTTGTGAATAGAAAGCTTAATTTTTGCCATTATCATCATGGCTAGTAGATGCATCATGAAAAGAGTCACTGAGTTTGATTTCCTCAACAAGAGTGAAACCAACTCATCAAAATATGGTAAACCTGTACTCCGAATAGAAATAGATGTATCAAAAGACTTGTACTCCTTGCCAAGACCACGCAAGGCAATGTCTACCAGATCATCATCAGGCATGGGGGCATTGATAGTTGCCAATGCATCTGCATACTTCTTTATCTCTTGTACATAATCATGAATACTCCTTCCTTTTCGCTTCACATTATGAATCTGTTGTCTCAGCTGATGGTGGGATTCCTTTATAAAAATTTGCTTATTGTTTTTCCTCTTGGGTACCGAGGAAAAGAGTTTCCTGGCCCCCTAGCCAACGCTTCAAGCAAAATTTAAAGTAGTCATGTCACTTACACACCCAATATGAAATTGCCATTTTAACAGATTCAGCTGGCTTTAAAACAATCTTTTAAAGAAATTATAGTATTACTGATCATAATCCTCTAAAATATTGAGTCCATTGTTTTACAAAAATATATCATCCGGACTCTCCATTGAAGACCAACTGTCAACCAACGAGATCTAATATCAAAATTTAGTTCTCAAAAGTAATTTCTTCTAGTTCATTCGTATCTTCCTCGACATACGCATGGGTGTCCTAGCAACCGCGAGCCCGTGGTGCATCACCTGGTTAGAACCCTCTAGGATCCTACTTAGGTGTCCTAGCACTTCACTTAGGGACTGTTTTGTCAGTCCTCACCCATCGTATCAGAAGTGTACTATTTTAACCATACCGAGGCTAGTCAAGACCTCGACAGACTTTGCCGCGAGCGATGTCTCTCGACGACTCCCTGCCAGCTGTTGCAACGAGTCTCTCCTTAGTTAATCACATACCAAATAATGCTTCCTCCAACATTCTGGCATAAAACAGTCCTCTAAAAGAAAACAGAGGTTCTATGTAAGTAGAATTCTCGGTTCGAGATTGGTTCCACAAAACCCTTTTTTCGTAATTCAGATTTTCTTAATGAGAATTATTGATCTCTTATCAAGGTAATCTACCCATCATTTGACTGAATTTTCAACTAGTTTCTTAGTGATTTCGGTTAAGGAAAAATTACGCTAATTCAACGGTAGTCTATTCTTTGTGTCAAGAATTGGAATTGGTCTCGAGGTTTTTGCTTGATTCAGATTCGAGAGATGGGCAATTGGTTTACTGGCTGTCCCTCACAGTCGTAGTCCAACCAAAATTATTCGGTTTACTTCTAACTTTGATTCCTTAAGATTTTCTTTAGATAAAAATCTACTGAACTTCTAACTGTTAAGGAGAATTCTAACTTTATGAAATTCATTCCTTCCTAACCACAATAGATTAAGAAATAGTTCTATACGAGAATATGGAGATTTTATAAAAATACTCTTCTTTCATTAATCCAATTTTAGGTAAATATTAATTTGGTGATTTATCCACATAAAATATCTAAGAATATTCTTTTCATCAATTTAATTATTAACCCTAATTTTCTAGGTGGAATTATAGTGAAAATTTTTCTTTTGTCACATCAAAATTAATTTACACCTTATAGTACTCAAAAATATCATAAAAATTAAATACAATATCTATTTTTTGAATATGCTTAAATTTTTTCTTTTTGTATTTAAATGACTGAGTTCCAAATGTCATGGAAATTTCTCTTTCATCATTTTAATTTTAATTTTTGCATAAAATAAATTTATCAAAAATTTCTCTTTTTCTTAATTAAATAATTTTAGATAATTATAAAAAAGTATTCTTTCCTAAATATGATCAAAATCATTCTTTTTGCTTTAAATTTTTAAACCTACAATATGATAGGAGTTCCTCTTTTAGTATTACGCATAAAAATAAGATATATATATTTTTTAAGAAAATTTAACATAGCTTTGTTGCTATTACTGATAATTTTTAATTTTTTTTAAAAGAATAAAACCTTGTAATGAAAATATGATAGAAGATCTACTTTTAAGCTTAAATCTAAACTATGAATTTAAATTATAATTTTAAATATAATCATAAACTTAATTATGATCATTCCACTAGATTAAGCTAATTTCATTATTCTAGCTTATCCGGCCTAGAGTTTGGTTTTGAAATAAGAAATTATCAATGAGAAGCATTCTTTTACTAAAGAATTAGCCAGAGAGAGGACTATTCTTTTTTGAGAGAGAGATATACATAAGAATGCATTCTAAATAAGCATAATGATTAATTTTCTCTTAATTAAATATTAAGATTCTTAAGGAAAGCTTGATTTGAATTAAAACAATTATTTAAAAAACTTCTCAAGCTTGAGAGGAGTTGAGAAGAGAAGTCATTTGAGAAAATTAACAAAACATTATAAAAATCCATTCTTACCTCAAGGATTAGCTTGTTTCTTTCTCTAGAAGTGAAGTCCTCAACCAATCAATTAGTTAGCAAGAGGAGAAGAGAACTCTAAGAGTTGTTGAAGAGAAAGAGAAGCTCCAAGGTCCCCAAAGTAGAGGAAAATTAAGGGATAATAGAAAATATGATTATTTTAATGTAATACTAGCATGGTATAGCTCTCCCAGATGATAATAGAAAGGAATGAGGGTCTATTTATAGGTGAGAGAGGTTTTAAAAATTTTCAGCTTTAGTTTGACTCAATTTGGACAAGATTTGGACTAGTTTGGCTCCCTTTTTGATCTAGTTTGATCCAAGAGAGGAGAGATAAAAATATCACAATTTTTTGAATTAAAAAACTCTTCCACACATGTGAAAAAGGCATCTTCTTCAAAGGTTCCCCTCTCATTTACCAAGGTGTCAAAAATTAATTATTTTTTAAAATATCTCATTTCTTTTAGTAATATCTCTTAATTTTTAACTAATAAACCTTGTACTCAGTCAACTCTTCATCTTATATGAGCATTTACTCATTTTTGGATATTTTCTTTTATTATTTAGATTTATCTCATCCCAACACTTGGATTAATCCTATTGGCACATAGGAACCTTAATTGGACCATAATCCAAAATTTTTTAAAAATCTAGACCCTTAGGCTATAGGCTAAGGTCCCTTATATTATTTTTTATTGATTCCTAATGCACATTGGAGAATTTATTTTGAACTTTTGTTTCAGGAAAATATATTTTAGATATTAGGATAATTTTTATATCTAAAAATATCTCAATTATTGAATTATCTCTCTCTAGAATTTTTCTTCTCTCTAGGTAAAAACAAGAAAAAATAATATTTTTTTGCATTATGAAACAGAGAATGATTATAGGGGATTGAGGTAAAAGCTTATTCATTATTCAGGCTGAGGAGGAATCTTACAAGTGAGAGCTTGGGTTATTATGGGAGATAGTTGTGTGGATGTACCACTTAAGGTCTAGCTTGGACCAAGAGAACAGACATACTTAATAGCAAATACCCAACGATGGCCAGCCTTAGCCGTGCAGCTTGGGCACTAGTAGGGCGCCTTGTTGCAGTGGTACCTTAGGCGGCACACGAGGTGTATAGAATAGAGGCAATAGATGGCTGTGCAAAAAAGCATGCGCAGATGATAAAAACAGGTCCATGTTGGTTTAGAGAAAAGCAATATCGTTAACAAAAAAAAAGGAAAAGCAGATAGTCTTTTTTTGCTTAACGATGGCTTCTTCTTCTTCTTTTTTTGAGAAGAGTTCCTATAAGCCGAGGATGAGTATGACATTGTGTCCAACTTTAAAAACTTGAAAATGAAGAATATGCCTTTCGTCATGTATTTGCAAATGTTTGGAGAGTTGTAGTCTTGGGTAACTCACATGGACCTAATTACTATTTTGGAATTCTTTGTGGATGGATTGCTTGATGGATATCAGCTGTTGCAGATCAGGATGATGCCATCCGATATGCCAAGATTTTTGATAAGACATCAGTGAAGAAACAATCAAAGAAACCCAATCACCCTCAATAACAGACTAGGCAAGATCCCAGTGTAAAAGTAATGTGGTGTGATGAGATGTGGATCTGAATGAATATAAATAGATGTGATGTAATGTGAATGGATGGATGAGATGTAAGGTGGATGAATGTGATGAGATGTGGACCTGGATAGATGTGAATGGATGAGATGTGATGTGGACCTGGATAGATGTGAATGGATGAGATGTGATGTGGATAGATATGATGTGATGTGATGTGGATCTAGGTAGATATAAATGGATGAGATGTGATGTGAATAAATGTGATGTGGATCTAGGTAGATGTGAATGGATGAGATGTGATGTGGATAGATGTGATGTGATGTGATGTGATGTGATGTGATGTGGATCTAGGTAGATGTGAATGGATGAGATGAGATGTGAATGGATGTGATGTGATGTGATGTGGATCAGAGTAGATGTAAATGGATGAGATGTGATATGAATGGATGTGATGTGATGTGGATATGGGTAGATGTGAATGGATGAGATGTGATGAGGATGGATGTGACGTGATGTGATGAGGATCTGAATAGATGTAAATGGATGTGATGAGATGTGATGTGGATGAATGTGATGTGATGTGGATAGATGTGATGAGATGTAATATGATGTGATTGGATGAGAATGGATGAAGGATGATGGGAAAAGATATGACTGGATGTAGAATAAGCAAAGTGAATTGATTTAGAAGCATGTGGAATAACGAGAAATGATGTGGAACAATGTGGAAAGATGAGAGTTTGTTAGAAACTGTATTTATGACCTGTTTTTAAATGACTGTTTTATGTCAAGAATATTGGGGAAGCATTTTGACCATCTTGTGAATGAGGTCGTGGAGACCTTAGTGATAGCTTCCGATACGATAGATGAGGGACCAAGGAAGCGGCCTATGAGTGAAGCGCTAGGTGACCTGCAAAGGAGCCTAGAGGGTGCTGACCATACGGTGCTTGGGCTCTGGGTCGCCGAAGATACCCACGCATGCGTCGGGGAAGAAAATGAAATAAGGAGTTAGAGTTGTTTTCTGAACTCGGGTATGGATCTGGTTGATTGGCCTTGCTGGTCCTCAAACGGATGAGTCCATGGCTCTTATATGGAATTGTTGGTTGGTTGATCTTCCTGATCTTCAACGGAGATTCCATATGGATTTTTCTTATGTGATTATATTTCCGGGTACTATGAGCTAGGAACTATTGAAAAGACCCCTGAGCGAGCAGGTGGTGAGCATTCTGGTTGCCAATGATGCCATAGGTACACCGATGAAGAAATGATTGGAAATTAGAATTTAAGTTAGATATTTTGGAGGATTATGATCAGTGAAACTATGGTTTCATTAGAAGATTGTTTTAAAGACAGCTGAATCTGTGAAACATGCAATTTCATATTGGGTGTGTAAGTGGTGTGACTATCTTGAAGTTTGCTTGAATTGCCGGCTAGGGGGCCTGGGAACACTTTTCCCTGGTACCTGGGGCAAAATATAACCAAATTCCTAAATGGATCCTATCACTACAGTGGTTGGGCGGTTGGCTAACCCATGGGATTGGATGGGGTAGGCTGGAGTGATGGATCTCTAAAATGAGACTCAATTCTGTTAAGTTACGATGGTTGAAGTAAATCCCGAATAACCCTTGTTCTATGGAAAAGAATCAACGCCCGTGTCTCTTGATGAGGAACAAAGCGTTGGATTCTATGATCCAACGCCTGTGTCTCTTGATGAGGAACAAAGCGTTGGATTCTATGATCCAAGTGCAAGTCTCTTCCTTGATCTGACCATGAGACTTACGGGTTTGATCGAATCAGTTTGGTTAGTGATGACCTTGACTACGTTAGAATAAAATATCTTGGAGGAATCGCCTATGTCTGCTGGGCAAGGGAAGTTTTTCCGGGTTCGATTTTGGAATAACTGAGGGATTAGTCTCTTGTCCAGATATCCATGGCGTGGCCTGAGTGAGAGGCTCTACCCTGCGCAAGAAGTGCTACTTCCACTGCTAGCACCCCAAAATTTGTTGCACGCGGAGGGGACAGGGATCTTTCAAGGAAGCTCTTTCTCTTGAGGGCAAGATTCTTCCGCTGATCTCTGGTCATGCCAGTTGGGAAGGTGCCTTTTGAAACAAATTGCAGCATGTCAAAGTACCAATTCCTTCCGATGTCGACGACAGTCTATACCCCAAACAGGTCTGCATCCGGGAACTGGTCGGGTACTCGTGTTGCTTGTTCTCCTGTATCTATCCGGCTGAGAAAGTCAGCAACTGCATTCTGATTGCCTGGTGTGTGCATGATTGTGAAATCAAACTCTTGCAGTAGTAGCATCCACCTAGCCAGCTTTCCTGTGAGGTCTGGCTTCTTTACAAGGTACAGTAGGGCCTGATGATCAACATGAAATGCAAATTGGTTGCCCAACAAGTAATGTCTGAACTTGCTGACAGGAGTAAATTAGTCCGAGGGCTTCTCTTTCTCTTGTGTTGTAATTCTTTTCTGCCCAAGATAGCCTCCTGCTAGCATAGTAGATGGGTCTGTACCACCCCTCCTCTGTTTGCTGCATCAGCACACTTCATATTGCAGTGTGTGTTAGATGCATCCACAAACATGTGGAAGGCCTTATCCCACTCTGGTGGTTGGATTACTGGAGCGCTTGCAAGAATTCTCCTTAGGTCCTGGAATGCCTTTTGGTGTTCTTTAGTCCATCTGTATTGTGCCCCCTTCTTGGTGAGAGCATAGAGTGGGTGTGCAATGTCTGCAAGGTAGCGGAGGAACCTATTGTGCCATTTGATCTGACCCAAAAATCTACTGAGCTCTTTCAGATTGTGAGGTGGCTGTAGCTTTTGAATCATGCTGACCTTGGAGGGATATACGGCAATGCCATCTTTGGACACAATGTGTCCTAGCAGGACACCACTAGTGTTGACTGCAAAAGCACACTTGGCAGTATTCAGTTTCAGCTGTGTCCGTCCTCGGCACCTTTCCAAACATAACAGCAAGTGGTGCAAATGCTCCATCTTTTTGCTAAAAACACTGAAGTCATCCACAAATACACGCATGAAGTCAGTGAGGTAATCATAAAATATTTCTTGGACCATGCACTGAAAGATTGCAGGTGCATTGCGGAGTCCAAATGTCATCACACATTTGAAGCAAAGGCTCCCCATTATGTGATGAATGCTGTTTTTTCCTTGTCCTCTGGTGCCATTTTGACCTGGTTATACCCACTGAAGCCATCTAATAAGGAATACATTTCATGTCCGGCCACTACATCTAGCATTGAGTCTGTGAAGGGTAGCGGAAATGGGTCCGGTATAGTTGCAGCATTCGGTTTCCTATAATCTACACAAACTCTTAGCTTCCCATTTCTGTTGGGCACGATTACAATCGCGGACTTAGCCAGTGAGCCTTCTCAATTGGATATATGAATCCCACTGCCAATATCTTATCTATCTCTTCCTTTACCTGCTTGGCATAGTTGGGGTTCATTCTGTACCTCTGCTATCTAATCGGGAGGAATGGCATCCTCCCTTAGGTTTATCTTGTGCTGATAGAAGCTTGGGTCTATGCCTGGCATATTTGTGTAGCTCCATGCAAAGACATCCTTGTATTTGCATAACAATTCCTGGAGCTCGGTCTTCATTTGTCCTTCCATCTTAGCACTGACCTTGATAATTTTGGGTTGCTCCGCATTACCCAGGTTGAGCTTTGTCAACTCATCTTCCTGCACTCTAATGCATTTTTGTTGTTCCATGTCCTTACATCTTAAGGCTTCCATCCATTCATTCAACCCTTGTTCTGACTGTTTATCCTCCTCACATGTTTGTTCACTAACCTCTTGTTGAGTTTCTGTTATTTGGGTTGTTTCCTCCTTGGGGTCCACAACCTCATCTGGCTTTTGTGCTGTTGTCTGCACATTGAATGTATCTACTATATATTTTGCCATTATTCCCTCCACATCCAGCTGAAATAATAAAATCAGCTCTAGATTTTCTTTGATTATTATTTCCTCCTCATCCTCTTCTATTCCGTCCAGCAGGTTCAACCCTTCCACATGCAATGGTCTGACTACCAGATCTATGTCCACCTTAGCTAGTGTGCTGACTCTGATCTTCTTCTTTCCCCTCCTGATGGTGGTAATGCTTTCTTTTAGCAAGTCATGTTTGATTTTTCCATGTCTTATCCATGGTCTACCCAACAACATGGGATACGATTCCGAGTTGCCCTCCATTCGGAGTACCAAGAACACAATGGGGAAGTTACATCTAGCTACAGTGATATGTTCTCCTCGGACAAGTCCATGCGGCCTCACTCTGCTCTAATTGGCCATGCGCACCAAGAATGGAGGTGGGTGGAACTCGGTGATTCCTAATTCCCTAGCTATTGATTCTGGAAGTGTATTCACTCCTGAGCCACTATCTACAATGGCTCCTTTGATTTCTTTTCCCCTCAGGTTTACTGTTATTTGGGGCACCACATTATCTACTTCTGGAACATCCTCTGTCTCCACCGCTTGACATTCTGCTTCTTCTTCTGATTCAGCCTTGCTCTATGAGTGATCGGAGCCTTCCGTTTGTCCCTTGGGATTTAGTAGCTTCTTGATGAGTTGCTTCCTGTAGTTAGGCACTAGTGATAGCAGCAGCTGATCGAGGGTTATGTCCAGTTTCATGGTTTTGAGGTCTTCCCATAGGTCATACTGCTCCTCATTGTTTAGTTTGCTGCCTTGTTGGGAAATTTTCCTTTCTTTCCTCTTTCTTCCTTCAGCTTTTTCTGAGGACTCCGCCTCTTCTTTTGAGTGTTGGTGTGCTGGTTCAGTCCCTCTTGGAGAGACTCCCTTCCCTTATTCCTTGATTTGTTCGGACATTTGTGCCCTGCGAGGATCATCTTCTCGCATTGCATTCTTCTATCTGAATGCTTCATCCGGGGTGCCCTTGGTCTTCATCTGATCCTAACCGGGTTGTGCAGTCTCTTTCTTGCCCTTGGCTTGTGCATCTTGCACTTCTCTGACTACTTGATCCTTGACCTTCCTTTGTTCCTCCCAATTGAAGGGGTTTTCCTTCTGTCCCACCACTTCAGGTGTCAGATGATCTGATGCATCTGCCTTTTCCTTTCCCTTTTGGCTTCTGGAGACAACAGCCACCATCGGAGCCTACTCATCATCCAACTGTTTAATTTCCATCATGTTTATGGGCAGGTGATGCCGCTTCTGCTGAATCTCCCAGAGCTTCCCTGAAGCTCCTGCTGATGTTTTAAGTACAACGGACATTCAGTTTTCCTATGTCCTGACTTCCGACAGTAGTAGCACTGGAATGCATTCTGCTGTTGTCCACCACCACCGCCCCTTCTTCTGCCGAACCCTCGGCCATAGTAGGACCTCTGTGGTGTTAGCACAGCAGCCATTGGATCCACTCCATCAACTGCATTTACCCCGCTGCTGTTTCCCGACTCCCTCCATTATATCTGCAATTCTCTGTCAGATGCGTGAAAGTCTGACAGATGGCACACGTTGGCTACATCTTGCATTCTTCTTTCAGATGCCCCTCATTTTTGCAGATCGGACAGAACACACCAAGTCTGTAGTCTGACATGCCGGAGTGTTTGCTCGAGCCCGCAGCCAACTTTTTAGCAACCCTCTTGGTGGTGGCTAGGGCATCCACCTCATCCCTCTTGCCTTTTTGTTTGCTTTTCTTGTTGCGCTTGGCTTCCTCCTCAGCACCTGACTCACTATCTGATTCCTCTATGTCTGACTCACTGCTTGAGTTGTTGTCTGACGAATTATTCTTTTTGTTCTCTCTCTTCTTGGACTTTTTTTCCAAGCCCATGTTCCTCTCTGCCCTCTTGGTTGCCTCCACTAATCCATCAAACCCTTGTAATGCAATGTTTGTTGCAGCCACGGTTGGTTTGATTTTCTTGTGTAGGCCATGGAGAAACCAGTCTGCCAAAATAGCCTCAGATTGCCTATCTGCCTGGGTCAGTCTTGCACGTAGTATGCGGAACTTTGCTGCATAATCATCCACCATCAGGGACTTTTGCCTCAGGCTCCTAAGCTTCTCTTGCAGCTTAGAAGGTGTTTTGACTGTTCGAAACCTCCTGAGGAATGCTTCTTTCAGTTCTTGGAATGTGGTAAAATGGTTGTGTGCATACTGAGACAACCATTCTATTGGAATGTCCCTGAACGTAGCTTGGAACTGATCCCTCTTCCTTTCATCAACTACATTCCCCCGAGGATGATTCTGTTAGAAATGTGCATCTCTAAAGTGAATGGCCTCTTTATTGGATAAGTGTATTTCACATTTATTCTATTGGGAGTCGGCCACTTCTATGGGGAAGTATATAAGCATGCATTCATCACCATTGTAATCTGACTCATTCTGCATTAATCAAAGGCCACCTTGCCTATCAACTCTCTGTCTCTCCTATCTTGTGTGTATGCTTCCGCGTTCAAATTTTGACATGGTATCAGAGCTTTTTGGCTCAATGATCCTCAAGCGCACGTAGGAGAAGTTGAGAGCAAGAGTTGCGTTTCTGCTTTGCGGGCTGTATTGGCGGCTGGAACATCAAGGCAAAGCACAAATGGCAAAGCAGCACAAAGCTTTGCAGCCATTGTGGGGGCAAACGGGCTTAGTGGATCTAGCAGGTTGCAGCGCCACCACTTTCAACATTGTGAACCAGTGCTCCTACACCGTGTGGTCGGTGTCGTGGTCGACAGCGTCTGGTGGTGGAGGCTTGGATCTGGCTTTGGGTGACACGTGGGTGATGGTGGGTCCAGACGAGTGTGAGGAGCAAAGCGGGCAAGAAACACCGTGCAAGCATATGTGGCGAGGGGCAATGCCAACCAAGCATTAAGGCATCGAATTGGCAGCGTTAATAATTTAAAATTTTTGCCTAGTGATGGTTCCCATGCAAGGCAAGGTTTCGGGTTATTTTCTTACTATCGTGGCTTGTTCCCATGCTATCTCCCTCCAGATCTCCAAGGACAAGCTTGATTTTGAAAATTTGAGTTCTCTTCTTTTGGAAGAATCTTCTTTTGGAAGAAGAGATGGTTCTTATCTCTCAAGACAAGTTGCGAAATCATTCTATTCGGTCCGATGATTAGGCTTGCGAGTGTCAACACAAAGAAGAAAGCTTGATCCCGCTGCTTCACTTGTGGTAAGAAAGGTCATTTGTCTAGGGACTGTCCCCCGAAGAAGGACAAATCCTCGCAGGCGAAAGACAAGCTTCCTAAAAAGAGCAAGGATTCCGAGAGGGATTCAGATACTGATTCTAATTCTGGGGATATTGCTTCGGCCACGGTGACTAAGGTAGTTCCCACACCAATGAGGCTTTCTAGTCTTACTGACTCCTTCCACGTGCTCCAGCCAGAGTGGGCTTGTGGAAGGGAGGAGGGTTGATTGTAGCTCTCACATTTGTTGAAATCTGGCAAGTAAGGTAGGTTCTATGGTACCGAGGCTATGGATGTGCACTATCCAAAGCTTGGTTTAGCAGGAGCTATTGGCTGAGATGTGTCTCCAGATGATTGTTCGTGGTTACAAGACATGGGATAATGGACGAAGCTTCTTCTTTGACTCATAATTCTATATCTACTTTGGTGATTTCTTTGTTGATCATGGTGGTCTATAGTTTTTGGGGACTCAGGTTGACTGATGCTCACTCCGAGGTGATTCCAGTATTCATGGTGCTGGAGGGTCCATGGTTGCATCTTCAGCAACTCACTTCTTCATTTTTTTGTTCACTGCTGTGAGCTGCAGAGAGGGTGTTAGAAATGTGCATCTCTAAAGTGAATGGCCTCTTTATTGGATAAGTGTATTTCACATTTATTCTATTGGGAGTCGGCCAGTTCTATGGGGAAGTATATAAGCATGCATTAATCACCATTGTAATCTGACTCATTTTGCATTAATCAAAGGCCGCCCTGCCTATCAACTCTCTGTCTCTCCTATCTTGTGTGTATGCTTTCGCGTTCGAATTCTGACAGATTCACCCTCCACACTGCTTTAAACTTTGTGACATGCATGTCAAGGTCCTCAGACTTCTTGCCCTTATATATCTGATACTTGTGGCTGCCTCCGTGAGTGATTGGCCATTGGACGTAGAGGTTGCACGTTGCCTAGCCCGAGAGGAGCGGGCTGCCTGGGCAACTGTTTTTGCTGTAGGTTGTTGATTAGGAGTTGCCTTGCAAGGGTTTGTGCAAGCGCTTCTTCTTGTCTGCCCACCACAGCTTGCGCTAGAATGCCACACTGAGGGGGTGAATAGAGAGCCTCCTGTGTTTCTCTAAGGGATTCCACATCCTAAGCAGGATCGCCAAAGTGTCGGTGGTCAATCCAACCTGGCAAAATAGAATCAGTCCGACCGCTAAAGATTCGTCAATGCTTAGTGCCCACGGGTTTGTTCTAAGCCTCACACTACTGTTCTACACAAAAGATGTTGTGCACAACAATCTCTTGCTCTCTCTCTCTCTCTCTCACTCTCTCACTCTCTCACTCTCAGTGATGCACAGAAGGAGACAATGTACTTCTCTTCTAATTCAGATACAAAAGATACATAGTTGCCTCCCTTGTTGCCTCTTCCTTCCTCCTACTTCTACTCTCCTGAGTCTACGGTTACAAGATGCCTCTTGGCTGTCATGCCCGGCTTACAAGATTGTATTACAAGATTATACAATTACAACTCATATGATTACATGGTAGGGTGAACATTTCGTCGGACGTGTTCTGTGCCTTCATGAGGATCATCCAGCGACCATTGACGTATGTCCCACCAATCAGACGGACGACCAACAAATACAATCGTAACATGAACATTAACTTTGTAAGAGACTCGCGACACTGTTTTGTAAGAAGAAAAATCTTTCATATATCAAATTACTTTTGGAGTTACAATGCTTTGATTATCATCATTCAACGACTAATCAAGTGAATAGTATGAGAGACAGAGTCTTTGCAAAAAGTCATTTTCTCTTGTCGTCTCTGTAAAAAAATGGTATTAGTGGTATCTTACAAAATGTTCTATATAGCATACTAAATGGTGAATGTGAATGTGAATGTTAAATGGTTTACCTTTCTATTATCCATTGTAAATGCATGATCTTTTGGCAATTGTTCAATCTCCTCATATGTAAGGTCTTCTCTAATTTAAGAAAGAGATGTTTTAGATAGTGTGTTCAGCATTGTAAGCAATTTTCCTTCAAAATATATCTCCATTACTAGGGGCGTATTGTCGGGATCAGACTCCAACTCTTGATCTAATGGAACAAGGTTGCCATTGACATGATGATATCTGTTGTAGTGAAAAGTTGCAATGAAGTTTTGAGAGCTAATAATGTACTTGCAAATTATTGGCTTCTTCTCCAAAATAGAAATGATGCTTTCTATTTAATTCATGTCCCAACCATTGTCAAAAAAGTCTAATGCCTTATTTGACTTGCAAATAAACATTGTTGAAGTAATTCTAATTTCTTCATCAAAGAAAAAGTCAACAAATACTTTAATAGGCATAAAAATAGTCAGCCTGACATTCTTTGTTGCAATAGATGCCTTATCCTGATACAACCTGATCCTGTAACTTTCACTAGTTTGTGTAGTTGGCAAAGGCCAATCTTTTCTTTCAAATGATGGGAGGGATAATGGAGTTAAATGACCCCCTCCAAAAGACGTGTTTGGTTCAAAGTATTTCATATCATAGAAAAATATGCCATGTTCTACAAGATCTCTATGAGTTCTTCCTTTGTAAATTTGTTCTCCTACATATGCATGGAAATCATCAAAATCCCACTTATACTCTCCACTAGTTACTAGTCTATCTTATTGGATGGATAAATATCTGCATAATACCAAAAGATTAGACACTTTTAAAACAACAATTAAAGAAATAACGTAAAGAAGCTCTGATTGAGATATTACTCACAGTTGGGACGATATCGTGGAAGACCAGATGGAAATTTTTTCACCCTCAAGTTTACATGCTGAAAAACATGTTGTATTAGTACCTCTGTCACACACTTGCTAGATTCACAGATCTTGAACTCTTTAATCCATCCCTTGTATGGCTCCACAAATTTATTAGCATTTCTCCTCTTCGTCTTCCTCCTGTGTAAAAGTACCCAACTCCCGATTGTAATTGTAGATGAGATGGTATCCATGTCCCATCGTCCATATTATAACTATTGAATATAGTAACAATTGAAATGCTAGTACAAGGCTTCCTAGAGGTTTCCATTTCGTGCAACAAAAGAGATAGAGATAAAGAAGATGAGACCTAAATTTGGGGGAAACTTAGAAAAAAAAGTACCACTATCTTGGAGACAAAGAAGATAAGAGCTAGATTTCGGGGGAAACTTGGAGCTAGATTTGGGGGAAACTTAGAGATTGTCTATCATTAACTACCACTATCTTTTCAACTTTGAAGTTTGTCCATGAAAAGATTCATTATTTTAAGTTAAGTGTCTTTTATTTTAAGTTGAGTTATTATTATTTTAAGATGCGTTTTGAGTATTATTTTACTATAGTTTTTTAAATTCTTATTTTAAGGTCAATAGGAAAATGCCAAACTTCTATGTTACGGAAGCCTCTTCCTCATTGGTTGAGCACCACTCTCTCTAAAACGAAAAGGCCAAAAATGAGCCCACATTTCTCCTAATGTTTATACCCCTGCAATAAAATGCTTATAAATGTTTTCTCGATTATCTATTTTTATATAGACATGAAGCTCTCTTCAAGCTCTACGCACCTATGTAGTTTAATAAGGGATAAATGACTTATAGAAAATCCAATGACCTTGGATTGCAACATGATGTCAAAGGATTTCTAGAACCTGGTATCTTGCATGTCTTTTAAAAGGTGATAACCTTGTGGCTATTCGACCATGCTATAGAGGTCTATCAATTTGCTTGTCCATTGGTCCTTTGGCACCTCCTTGTTGAAGATGATGAGTTAGAAGAATTGGCATTTGACTACTATGATTCCCTTCCATGTGTAAGAACTTATAACAGGAACACCTTCATTTGATTGGCATAAGCCTGGGGTTTGATGTAGACTTCTCTTTGCATGGACATGTACTCTCTCCACATTTGGTGAGATCATTTAGGCGATAAGATAATTATACTCCTAAATGACATGTGTGTAGTCCCTTGGACCTTTGTTGTCCCATGGGTAGTTGATCTTCCACATTGGGGAAAATAGGTCATCCATGTATTATTTCACTGATCTAGATTTTTCCATATCAAAGGGTCTATCAAGGCTATCATGGTTGATTATTAGGGAAAATAGGTCATCCATGTATTATTTCACTGATCTAGATTTTTCCATATCAAAGGGTCTATCAAGGCTATCATGGTTGATCTTCCACACTTGTGAAAATAGGTTATCCATGTATTATTTCACCTATCTAGATTTTTCCATATCAAAGGGTCTAACAAGGCTATCATGGTTGATCTTCCACAGTGAGGAAAATAGGTTATCCATGTATTATTTCACCCGGTCTAGATTTTTATATATCAAAGGGTCTATCAAGGCTATCATGGAAGTTGCTTTGGAATGTGAGGTCCCAAACTAAGTGAGTTGTTTCTCATGGATGGGAAAGGATATGCCTCATTCCCATCATCTTCATTGGCCTCTTGTTGCTAGACAAGGACACACTTCATTCCCATCATCTTCATTTTGTGACTTATTGAGGTCATGGCCCCTCATAATGGAGTACTTTGATGATTGGGGGATCATCAATATAGGAAATGAGTAAGTTTAGTTTAGGGAGAAGCTCGAGGATAGGGGTTGAAGTAGGTTATCTCATGGGGATTAACAAGAGGGTTTTGGAGGAGGTGTTAGTTTGGATAGGGGATATCAATTGGTGGGGTGGTTGTGCTCATTATTGAGTTAGGTTTTTACACCTAGGGTTTTTCTTTATTGCCCAAACTACCAGATGAGTGTGCTCATTATTGAGTTAGGTTTTTACACCTAGGGTTTTTCTTTATTGCCCAAACTACTAGATGAGTGTGCCTCATCGGCTTTGGATAGGCTAGTTCCCACCTTATTTGCCTTTTGAGAAGTCTTCCAGGTCATCCTTTGCTTGTGGATTTTATAAAAGGAATAGGCCTCATGTGCCTTCATCAATGGAGAAGTCCTATAGGTAAGCCACATGGATGGTATAAATGGTGGCATCTTGAGTGGTGAGGGGTTCATTTTAAGGTATGTGTAGACTAATGTGTACACTATTTGATATAGTGGAGGGTGGGGTTATATTATTTGTTAGGCATGTGAAAAGGCTAGAATTAGGTTGACTTCACTCTTGAAAAAATGAGGGTCTTCATGGCTACCATGTTGGAGTCAAGTAGCTCTTAATTGATAGGATAATTAGTTGATGAAAAGTGGAATCACATTGGACACAACCGGATCATATTTGATGGAGTAAAAAAGGGAGGTGTCCAAGAATGGAATAGCTTGGTCGAGAAGAAGAGGTTTGTGAGGGATGTGGTTTGCTAGAGGTGTTGATATACAGGCAAGGATGGGGGTGGACATTGGGTGGGGTAAACATGTGAGGGAATCCACAAGGGATTGACTACTTACTTAGTAAGGGTGAGGGTATACGAGGGATCTACTATTTATTGGTAAGTTGGTTGCCTCCAAGAGAAGATGATCTTGCTTCTTTTAGTCGCACCTTCCAAGGGGGTATCGTATGAGGAAACGTTTTCTAGCTTATGGATTTCTATGTGTGCCTTGGTGACGAGGCTTTATTTGTATTGGAGGAGTTCTTTGTTAGCATTTTCTCTAATCATCCACTTAGCCATGTCTTAGTTATACTCCTTGTGGAATTTGGTTAGGGTTTAGTTATACTCCTCGTGGAATTTGATTAGGGGTTAGTTATACTCCTCGTGAAATTTGATTAGGGGTTAGTTATACTCCTCATGGAATTTGGTCAACGCTTTGGTTGCCTCTCAAATTGCTACAAGGGCACTCTTTTAAAATCTCATTGGCACACAGATGGCTTGGGCTTTTTTGTGCTTTAGGTTTCTTGACCTCTTCTAAGAGTTGGTCCTTATAAGCTTCACATGCCATGCACTACAACACGTCGAGGACACAGCAGCGTTTTCTAGTAGCGTTTCAGCAGCGTTCTTTTTGTTGGGATGTCGGGGATTCTATTCGCTGTGCTGTGAGCAGCACTCCTAATAGCAAAATTTTGCTGCTATGGTGGGCAGCGCCTTCTTTAGCAATGAAATTTTGCTGCTATACTGTGATTTCGCGAAATTACGCTGCTTTTCGGTTACATGAAATTCCAGAGAGTTGTTGGATGCTAAATTCTAAAAATACATGTCACATACACACAGAAAATGATATAGTTTTAAAAAAATATCCATTAAAACCCTTGGAGTCATGTTTCGAGAAAAAAAAAAGATAGTTGAAAACTTTTGAGAAGCAAAACAATGCCAAGATCATGAATCTATCCCATCTTGTAATAAATCCATGTGTTGCTTCATCAATGTCTATATCTAATGGAAGCTCAATGAAATGATGGGGTTCTATATCAATATCAATATCACTATCATGATCCAATGAAGCATTGTCATGATTGATAGGTGACTCATCATCTTCTTCCGATTGATGTTCCTCATGCTCTTCATCGGCCCCATCCAAAATGTTTTCTTCATCGTCTTCTTCCAATGAGCCGATTTGAGGTAGTACTTGCACCTTATCCAGAGATTTGACCTCCACATATTGATCTTGAAAGATATGTTTTGAACAAGGGGAAACTTGTATAACATACCACCACTTTGGATCAATTCGATCGGCATGAAACACAACCTAATATCACAAAGCAAAGGGGTTACATTTTTATTATACTACATCAAGATTTAATTTGGGATTGATTGGGTTACTAACATGTTGACCAGTGTTGAGGTAGTACGAAGGTATCTTTCTCATCATTCCAAAACTTGGTGGAATCAATTTGGAAGAACCCATTTGGATGTTTCTTCACGGTTGCTTGAGCACCTCTATATATCACCTTGAACCATTTGACATCAAAGATGAATAGACTAAATGCTCTAAATCTAACCTCGAGAATATCCTGAATAGTTTCACAATACTCAAGATTGTTCTCTATGACATTGGTATCATGTCTACTGGCTCAACTTTCTTGCTCAAAACTTACCATCACACCACAATCAAATGTGTTTCTTTTAGAATCCACATGCTCCGTGCGAAAGTGTCTTCCCTCTTACCATATTGCATTATATAGTTTGTACTAACATTAAACAAAAGCATGACATTTAGTATAGTGCATTAAACAAGGTATATACGTGAGATAGAGATGAAGAATGTACTTACTTGAGGGTCACATCCTCTTGCATACTCATGCTCTTCTCTTGTGATCATCTTGATGCCATCGATATTGCCATATGAAGCCATTCTATATTGATCACATTTGGTAGAGGTTCCAAGCTAGGTGGGAATGGCAAGCGTCTATTTGCTCTTCTGAAAGCTCCTCTCATCCTTTCATCTATTGATTGCATCTTTGTATCTTCCAATCCACTTCTCCATGATGGGACTATTTACAATGCAAAATGTATTCACCTTGTGTGGCATAATGCTTCATCCAGTCTTCATTGCCTTCCTTTTCCTTGAGGCACATTAGTAATTAGTCGGTCATCCTCCTCATTGCTCCACAATCGTGGCATGGAAGGATCTATGCAAGATAGATGTTTTGAGATATACACAAGAGACTCTTGCATCAACCATCCCTCTGCCATGCTTGCTTCTAGCCTTGCTCTTTGTCTCACAAAATCCTTTAAGAGTTTCATGAACCTTTCAAGAGAAAACATCCATCGAACATGAACAACACCACACAACGCCACTTCATCAACCAAATGCACCACAAGATGCAATTGGTTAGTGAGAATTGTTCTAGGAAAGTTGTCCTCGATCATACACAATGCCTCAATAGCATTGAGACGAGCCATCTCAATGGATGTAGGATCTATCTCCTTTAAGGATATGTACCTACATACATAGCAATTATGTGTACTATTTACCATACATAACTTGTGAGCGCATGAGAATTCCAAATAAGCAATATAACTTAGTGCATTGAAGAGAAGATTCATACCTCACACCAAGCTTCCTATTTTGTAAATAGCCTCTCTCAACTTCTTGTCTCCACAACCAACTATAGAAATTGGAAGAATAAACTATGCATAGAAAAAAAATGGAAGTTAATATATGAGCTTACAAATTATGTACCACAAAGAGAAAATGAAAAAGTAAATATTTATATACCTGTAATATCTTGTGCCAATCATGTGTCTTGAGGCTATATAATTATTCCTCTCCTTTCTTTTTGGTCTTTGTGAAGGCACCCTTTAATGAATGTATTACTCCCGTTGGTGTACGAAAAGAGGCAATCACACTTTTCACCTTATTGTGCTCCCTCTTGGTTAATACCCATGGTACCTTTGGTAGGACTATTTTGCCACTCTCACTTTCAATTGGCCATGTATTTTGAAGGCACCCAATGTTTTATAAGTCATCCCTTGCACCCTTTGTATCTCTTTTACCAATTAAATGGTCCCGAATATTTGTTGCCACATTCTTGAAGATATGCATGGGATCTAAGAGATGATTGATCTTCATGTCACACCAATATGGAATTCGAAAGAAGATTGAGTGTCTAGACATTCCATTTGGTGGTGGATTGGGAGTGCTTCTCCATGCCTCAAACCAATCTCTACCTCTCATCACAAGTGGTGAGACATCATGTGTTACATACTTGGGATGTAAAGGAGGGAGAAATCAATGATGTTTTATACACCACCTTCTTAAGTGTAGACGGTCTTTCCGAAACAAGTGATGGTCCGAAAATCGGACATACATGATGTCTAGAGGTTTCCAAACCTATTTTAAAATTTAGATGATTGAGATAGAGATATAAACTTAAAGTTTAAAGGCTAAACTCTTATGCATATAAGGTTCAAGTAGGTACCTGAGCACTCTGAGAACCTGGGATAGTCATGCATCGTCCAAAGCAAAACTCCTTTCACCTCCGCCTCTCACGCCTATTTATTGGCCTTAAAACGTCATGTACTTTGATACCTCACCGTAGTGTCTCAAGCTCCTCAATCCAAGACTTGAGATACACATCCATGTTTGCCACCTTATACTTGCATGTGGTACAAGGAGAGCAAGCGTGATATGACCTTTCTTGATTACCACCCATGGAGGGAGGTTGTAATTCACCAATACAATAGGTCAAGTAGACCATGATGTGGACTTGAAGCCAAATGGGTTAACACCATCCATGCCCAAGCCAAGACGTAAGTGACGAGGCTCATCTTTATACTCTGGCCATTGATGCTCCACATGTTGCCATGCTGGTGAATCGGTTGAGCAATGAGTAGCATGCCACATCATGAGTTCTGCAATCCCCTTACATTTAAACATGTGTTGGATGTGAGGAATGATAGGGAAGTGTCTCAGTACCTTTCGAGGAACTTTATCTCCTTGCAAATCATCCCTATAGCAGCTCTCCCCACATTGTGGACATTGTGTTGCATCTTTATTAACCCCTCTAAATAGCATGCAATCATTGGGACATGCATGTATTTTTGTGTAATCCATACCTAGCATAGAGAGCATTTTACGACACCCATCTCGTGAGTTCAGTAATAGATTTTGAGGGGGAAGAATCTTCTTGAGAAGCCTACAACATAGGGTAAGAAATCAGATGTCAAAATATTAGCAAGGAGAGTATATAGAACATGAAATATTTTCAATAGAATGAGGCAGTCTTACCAAAGAAGACGTGACACTTGCATCACTCCATACATAAGCTGTTTGCAAGTTCAATAGCTCCAAGTTTGCTCGCAGTGTGAAGTACAAACATCCCTCATACAAAGGTGTGCTTGCCTCTCTATGCAAGGTTTCCTCCTCTTGTGACATTGGAGCTTGATCACTATCATCTATGACCTCCCGTCCAAAGAAGTCATTCACCATGTCGTCCATGATAGGCAATAGGCTTCTTTATGCATAGCCCTCTTATGCATAGGGCTTATGCATAGCCTTATGTAATAGGGCTTATGCATAGGGCATATGCATATAGCCTTATGCATAGCCCTCTTATGCAATAGGGCATATGCATAAGGCTATGCATATAGCCTTATGCATAGCCTTCTTATGCAATAGGGCTAGGCTATGCATAGGGCTTATGCATAGCTCTCTTATGCAATAGGGCTTATGCATAGGGTATGCATAAGCCTTATGCATAGCCCTCTTATGCAATAGACCATGGTTATGCATAGGGCTTATGCATAGTCCTCTTATGCATAGCCCTCTTATGCAAAAGGGCTTATGCATAGGCCGTATGCATAGGGCTTATGCATACCCTTATGCATAGTCCCGTTGAGATATCCAGCTCAACTAGTGCTATGGCGAACATTGATGACCCAGCTGGGTGTGATAGCTTCTGCATCTACACCACTGGCATGGTTGGTGAGATTATGGGTGATATGCGGCCAGTGGGATGACAGGCTGTGTGACAGCCATTTTGGATTACTAGAGACTGGTATAGTTATAGCACCAGCTCATGTAGTCGGGTTTCACATTATGGGGACCGACCCTTGTATGTTGTAGTAGTTGAGTACTAACCCATATAGTGTGTACTCATCTTTATGTTATATTGGTTGAGTAGAGAAGAAGAAAATAAAAGAAAATTCTGCTATCCATCTCTCTCTTGTGTCTTGCTCTCTCTTGTGTGTGTGCGTGTTTGCTTGCTAGGGTTTGAAGCTCTCCCTCTCCCCCACATTCTCTTTATGGTATTAGAGCCTGGTTCATGTGTGAGAGATAAGGAGGCAAGCAAGAGGCAAGAATAAGGAAGGAAGGAAGCGGTACTACACGGCGGGTAAGATCACCATCATCTCTTTCCCCTTCTTGGTTTAGGTACAACACCCCCTCACAATAGCTCTACACATCTCTGATTGAGGAGCTGTCTTCGGGAGCAAAGCTACATGGTAGGTATACTGTCCTAAAAACACCTTTATTTTAAAGGAATCTTCTAAAGATGGCAAACATTTCTGGTCAATAGGCAATATAACCCATTTAATATGCAACAATGCTATGTGTGATGGTAGCATCTCTTTCTTCTATTGTTGTGGCTTGTGCAGGGATGGAAATACATGTAGCTCTCTCTCTCTCTCTCTCTCTCTCTCATTTGTGAGGGAGACCTGAGGCAATGCAAATGGCAAGAGTATTGAGAGTTTGAGGTAACCATGGGGGTGGGGAGAGGGAGGGGAATAGGCATGAAGGAACAAAGGATGAAGTTGTACCTTACCGTAAGAGGCCTTAAGAGTAATATATGTAGTGCACTAGTGCCAAATATAACTACAATCACAAATTTTGGTAGTTTACATGAATATGTTTCCCCCCCATGATTTACTACACTCACAAAAGGATAGACGTGTTTCCTAAGATTTTCTCTTTTTATCTTTGAGATTGAATAATTAAACTACAAGAGTCTATCTTTCATAATAGAGTCTCTCTTAAGGTTTGCTTTCATTTTCTTTTTATCTTTGAGATTGAATAATTAACCTACAAGATTCTATCTTTCATAATAGAGTCTCTCTTAAGGTTTGCTTTCATTTTCTATATTTCATAATATTCTCTCCAAAGGTTTGCATTGCATTTCCTTTTTTATCATGCAATGGGATCAAATCTCCCACATAATTTTTGACCATTCACGACATGCATGAATATGATAATGGTAACAACTAAAATCCCTCTAAGAATGGAATTAGAAACTCATTTAGAAATCACTCCAAATCTCTCCACAACTCACAACAACCCTATCTTGGAAGAAATACCCTTTCAACCCATAAACAAATGCAATTATAAGTATCACAATCATGATGATATTAAGCTAAATTATGTAAAAGCTATGACTTAACTCAGAAGAAGGGAGATGATTACATACCAATATACTTCAACATTTAGGGTAAGGAGAACTATACAAGGGTTCTCCTCCACTCTCATAGCTAGAGAGGACAACTAAAGACATGGTTAAAGAAGAGAGCTAGGATAAGAGCTTCACTATACTAGGAGAGGCACTAAGAGAGGATTTGATGATCCAATACAAACAAATGGTCCTCATATATCAAATGGAGGCATCATGAGCCCATAGGTACATGCCCTGGTATCCTATGCACATATGGGAGACAAAGAGAAGTCAATGAAGCTAATTCATATATGTAATGGATAGAAGTGAAGTAGAGTGTGAATGGGATAGGTCGCCCACTCCACACCTCTTTATTACAAGAAGATGGTCCATAATATTAAAATGAGATTCTTTTCAAATTCCACTTTAATAGTTAAAGATGTTATTAAGCTTAATCTAATAATATGCAACCTCTTAGCTAGAGGTTGGTCACATTCTCCTTATTTTCATATATATACATGGATGTTTTTGGCTTGTGACAATGGCAAGGGAGGGGGTGTTATGGCTGGTTGAAGAGAGATTTTGACAGGTAGGTTGGGGGTATTTTGTCCCATTTGGAGGGACAAGCCCGGTGGCCCCTTTTCAGTAAACACTTATCTCATTGAAATTACGAAATGAGATTTGCCCAAATGAAAAAAGTGTGTATGGTTATGGCTTGAATCAAATCCTAGACATTCATTCCCAGGTGGCACAATTTAACCACCTCACGAGCACATGTTGCTTGTTATGAAGCATTTCAAAATCAATGATATGTTTGTGTATGCTATATATATATATATATATATATATATATATATATATGTATATGTATATGTATATGTATATGTATATATATATATGTATATGTATATATATATATATATATATATATGTATATGTATATATATATATATATTGGCCCACCACTAGCTTCAAAAAGTGTCCATCGATGGGAGCGGGATCCACGTGTCCACTTCATGGCCCCCTTGATATCTATCCTAAGGCGTTATGGTCATAATGTGGCAAGGGGTGCATAGGGATAGAATGTGAGGGGGGGAGGGGGGCGTGCACTCATCTTGCTTTGACTTTGGGAACCGTAGGTTGCTTTCTTTAATCGAATGGGTGCACAACACCCATTTAATTAATCCAAGTAACATGAGTTTTGAGCGAATTACACACACACACACATGCACATGCACACACGCGCGCGCGTGCACACACACACACACACACACACACACACATGCACACACATATAATATGCAAATTACACGTATTTTAGCTTCATTTTCTTTGGGAAGAAAGAAGAAGAATTATATAGCTAGTTCATATCACCACACACAAGTAGTATGAATGAGTTATTTTTCTAAGTTATATTTAAAATTGTGAAAAAAAGCCTTCATCATTTTTTACACCCACTCGCCTACCACACACACCTTCTTTTCATGGGCCAAGCGGCCAAGCCCATTTTAACCTTAAATTGCGTTTGAAAGCTCAAATTGAGAGGCGTTCTAACTCTTGGTGTTGGCCTCTTTATGTAAGAATGCACGCATTTTTATGCAAACAGTTGTTTTTGGTCATAATAATAATAAGCATTTTTATGGAAGTTGAAGCCCCTCAACCACTGTTCTATCAAGGCCAAGAAGGTATTACCATGGTTAGGAGGCAATTGTGTGATAAGTATAGATGCTAAGCTGATTAGAGATTAATAATACGAAAAAATGATGCTAATTTTTAATCAAGTAGATACAGTTTTCATCTTATTTGTGGTATTTAACAGGTATTTGTGAGATTATTGATTGTGTTAATGGGATTTGCTCAACAAAGGCAGAGCCCCCATTTTATGACTGTGCTTGTGAAGCGGGGTGGGCCAGCCCACTCAATCTATCATACGTTCCTTGTGTTGCACCTGATTGTAATGCTCTCTAAACCCCCCTCTAATCATAAATAACCTTCTAATCCTACACGGTTAACTTGTCAATGATCACATGTTTTCCTTTAACTAATGCTCGTGGATTAATTATGTGTAGGTTCTTCATTTAATGCGTGCTCCGCCACAGCTAGCCCACCTTCTAACTTGTTTGAACCTCCAATGAGTTTCACGATCCACTTCAATGGTAAACACTTGATGACTATTAATAGTATTTTTATCCAAATCCATTTTTGATGGTATCAACCTTATAATTCAATCTTATATCATTAAATTTTGATTATCCATATATATATATATAAGTATAAGTATGTATGTATGTATGTATGTGTGTGTGTATGTATGTGTGTGTGCGTATGTATGTATGTATGTCCACATCTGTTATTAAGTGCACAACCTTATAAAGCAATCTTTGTTCCTTCTCTTGGTTTATTCTTAATCACATGATATTAGCACTAATCTCATTAAAATTATTTGCCCAGTATGCAAATATCCAGTTTGTGGCCATGGAGAATGCAGAGTAGCTGAGACGCATCTTCTCTATGAGTGCAATTGTGAAGTTGGATATGCCAATTTCTTAAATATCTCAACGGGTTACTGCCTCCAAAAATGTAAGCTCCAATTACTTTTTCTTTCACATAATAAACACACATAAATAAAGAAAGGCAACATGATAATTTAAGTATCGTTTTTCTCTAAAGTCATAGATGAATAAATGTTATAAATGTCCAAATTAACATTTGCATTTTCAAATTATTATTTTTTAAATGATAGTAAATCTAATCAAAGTTCCATAGTATTCTTGATAGGTGTTAATTAGACATAGATGTAAAACTATGATGATGATAAAAGCTTAGGCCTTTTGTAGCTCCCTATTGGTTAGGCTTTCATATAAATATAACTTAATGGATAATAAATTTTGTTAGAAACTCATTCTTTGATTGACCAAAGGTGAGCTTGAGGAAGATTGTAACAATTCAGGGGTGCCTTATGGAGGGCCAACAACTCCACAAATCAATCCTCCTTCATACAAGGAAAATTCCTCAAGTGAAGGTTAGATATACTATATTGTAATTTTCTTTTTCATCTAATAGTTTTCTCAATTTAAAATCTCGTAAACGATGCAATTGTACATTTCATTTACTTGAACATCTACTTCATTGACATGCATAGTTCATTTTTACTTAGAACATCATTTCATTTTTATTTCATTGTCATACATCGTTCAATTTTAGAACACCAATCTCATGGAAATACAGGTGGCACAATGAAAACTTGGATGCACTTAGGGACCGCATTCTTGGCATGTACCACAAGTTTCATGTTTCTAATATCATGATTCCATACAAACCATCATCAAATGAAATGTATTAATGAATGCGATCAATTGCTAACACCTCAACCTACAAGTTCAAGGAAATATGGAGGAGAATTGACCTCTAGAGACAATTCATATGTCAAAAACTTATATTTAAATTGTTCAAGAAAACATGGGGCAATGTTTTTATGTAAAAGCATGGTGCTATGCTACTGTAAAATTTGTAAAAATGACCATATTGGTTTGGTGAAGTTTCATGATGTGCTATCATTTGAAGCCTAATCCTTTTGAGCAAAACCTTAATTTGCTACATTATTCATTAGACTATGTGTATTTTCTAAAGAGTCCAACATTAGGTGGCATATATCTTATTACTACTTTAACATTGAGAGAGAGAGAGAGAGAGAGATGTCTTTCAAATACACCCAAAAGAATAGATATTGAATGCTTCAGAATAAGAGGAACACGAATGCGAATACATGCATGAGAAAGAGTGCGTATGTGGCAAGCATACAAGGAGGAGTTTGGGTCACTATGGGAGAGGTTTGAGAGAAAGAGTATGCCTACGTGGCAAGCATTCAAGGCAAGGAGGGGTGTGAGTCACTATGGGAGAGGTCTGAGAGGAGTCTGAGAGAGGGAAAGGTGAAGGGTTATTTGGTAAAAAATGGGGGGAAATGAAAGAGAACTAGATGAATAAATCCTGAAGAGGCAGCTAAGTTTGGGGGGGAGGTTGGGGTGAGGGGCCCATATGTTGTTTGCAGAGGAGGGGTGTAGAGTAGAGGTCATGCTCAATGCATGTCCCTTACTGCTCTCTAGGCATGTCCCTTTCTATTTAGTTCATTAAAGTTTGCTTTTTTTAAATAAAGCTTGAATATATAAGCCATTTTCTTTTGAAAGGTGTCATTAGTAGTAGTTGAAGCTTATTTCTTTGTCTCTTCATTTGTTTTTTTGCTATGGCCAACCATAGCCTCCTACATTACATCATGACACAAAAGATCTTGCCACCCATGAGAGAAGATGAGACATTGCTAGTTTTTTTTTTTTGTGAGATCCATGTGCAACAAACTCTCTTGTTGCATAGGTTGCTCAAGAGATTCTTCACACAACCATACTACATAAGCTTGGATGATAAAAACTAATAAGTTTACATTTGTTACATCTTCAAGAATGACAAGGCCTTTCTAAATGCCTCAAGAGGTTTATTGCCAGTTGTCTCTCATACATTACCTTACCCAAGTAATAGATCTTGATAATGTGGCAAAGAACTTCTAGCCAAAAAGGCATGCCTTATCATCCAAGGTTAAATCTCAAGCAAAAGCCTAAGTTGAAGAGAAGGAGGTGGAGGAGCAAGTGGGCCCCTACCATTGAACATGCATTGGCCGTTAACTTCCATCAACAGATAGAAGAAGTCATACAGGAGGACTATGAATTGGAAGAGATCAAAGAGCTCCTCCCAGGACTGGATGTTCATCCCTTCAATCCAATCATTTTAATAGTTAGGAGTTCTTATTCCTTGTAACATTTAAAAGGTTTTATGTCTCAAGGAGGATGAGGCACTATCTATACCACTACAAGAAATGGAGGTATAGTTGATTTTATCCTTGAAGAAATCAAAGATCTAGAGAGTGAAAAAATCATGGTTTGTGATTAGAAATGCGATTGACAATGCAATTGCAGGTTTGTAATTGGGCTGCATTACAACCAGGTATATAACTGAGTTTATAATTACATTTATAATTGTGTTTTAATCATGAAATGAAAAAAATGGGAGAGATTAATTTTTCCCATTCTACCCTATTTTTTAAAAATTAAATTTAAGTACACATCATCAAGAGCAAGAGAAAGAACACATTAAGAAGATAAAGACCTTATAACAATTAAGAGCATAGAACACATTACATTTAATATCTAAAATCCCAAAAGAACATTTATGATGTATATTATATGTCATATATCATATGTACAAAAAGTGGAACAATGTATCCTCAACAATATGTTCTAAACCAAAAAAAAACTCATGTAGAGTGCCCTATTCTTCTTTATCCTCAAGCTCATCATCATCATCATGCTTCTCATCATCATCATCATAACACCGTCATCCTCCTATACAAATAGAAAAGAAAAAAATTATGTACAGAACTATAAGTTTGCTAGAAGGTATAAAAGAGAATATAACAGACTATTAAATTCTCCTTAATAGGATCTTGAACTATTGCCTCCTTTTCAAAAATCCATTATCGTGTTTTTTTCTCATTATGTCTTTGACAATAACCATATTCTTCTTGTGCTTTCTAGAAAAATAAATCAATCATCCTAAGCAATTCTATGTGTAAGATGAAAAGATGAATTGAAAAAAAAAGTGATAATACTTACAAATTTGCTTGAAAGGTGGCTTTCCCATCTGAACTATAGGGGTCCATCATAGTCAATTTGCATTGAGCTGCCCTTTGTTGTGCATGGCCTTATGGGTTCTCTCTAAATTGCTTCTTTACAATCCTTCACTCCTTGTCTGAGTATTGGCTAGAATAGGGGCCACCATGCTTTAACCCCTTGGCGAATGGTAGACCTACTATTAGAGAGATGCAATTTTATTCGTTTTTTGGCCCACCAAATTTTATCAAAGCATTGGCCCGTGAAATTTGAAAGCTCTATACTCAATATATCTATTATGTACTGGTTGTCCTTATGCATAGAGCTCTCATTCATTTTTAGTCCCCTCTACATGTAGAGCTCTCATGCATTTGTAGAGCCCTTTATACATGCATAGAGCTTATAGAGAGCCCTATGCATGCATACAAAGATATATACATGTATAGAGAACTCTATCCATGCATAGAGCACGGTATGCATGGATATATCTCTATACATGAATAGAGCTATATCCATGCATAGATCACTCTATGCATGCATAGAGCTCATAGAGAGAGCCCTATGCATGCATACAAAACTATATCCATACATAGAGATCCTACAGAGCCCTATGCATGCATAGATAGAGCTCATAGAGTGTATGCACATTTGCTTAATGTCTCTAAATTATGGATAGAACTCTTAGAAAGCTCTATACATAATGTAGAGCCCTCTATGCATCTATGAAGCTCATAGAAGAGAGCCCTATGCATGCATAGAAAGCTATATACATGCATAGAGCATAGAGCTCTCATGCATGTGAAAAACAAGTATCCATAGCACTCGTGGGTGTATCATTTAAGAAAAGGTCATTGGGTTTAGAGTTTACCATAAGAGAATGGAGAGGGAGAACAGAGTTTAAGATAGATGGAAGATCTACACATTAAAGAAACATGAGCTACATGAAAAAAATATGCTTATGAAAGCTCATGCATAATTCATGAGAGGTTATGCACATAGAGATCTCTCTTTATGTATAGCTCATGCATCCCATTAAGCATACAAGAGAGCTCATAAAGGCACTCTATGTATGCAAAGAGCTCATAGAGACCTATGCATGCATGCATAGAGCTCATCTCAAGAGACCTATGCATACATAGAGCGCTCCATGCATTCATAGATCTCACAGTAGAGATCTCTCATGCATGTGATAAAAAAAGTACTCCCATAGCCTTATGAGCATAGAGATCATAGAGAGCCATATACATGCATAGAAGTCATGTATAGCTCTCATTGTGCATATAAGAGACTCATAAAGGAACTTTATACATGTATAGACCTCATGGAGCACCCTATGCATGCATTGATCTCATAGAGAGCCCTATGCATGCATAGAGAGCACTCTCTATGCATGCATAGATCTCATAGAGAGCCCTATGCATGCATAGAGAGCACTCTCTATACATGTATATAGAGCCCTATGCATGCATAGAGTGCACTCTCTATACATGTATATAAAGCCCTATCCATAAGGTAGAGCTCTTTATACATGAGGCCATATAGAGCTCATAGAGAACACTCTATTCATGCATAGAGCTCATAGAGAGCTCTTATTCATGTGGAGAATAAAGAACTCCCTTAGTAAAGAAAACATTGGATCTAGAACTTACTATAAGAGAATGGAGAGGGAGAATAGAGACCAGTCAAGATAGATGGAAGACCTACACATTAAAGAAACATGAGGTATATGAAACAAATTATGCATAACACATAGAGATCATCTCTCTTTATGCATAGCTCAAGAGTTATATGAAAAATAGTATGCATAAACACATAGAGAGTGCTATTTATGTAGTGCTCATGAGAGTTCATACATAGCTCATAAGAGCGCATGCATATCTCTCATTATGCATGTATAAGAGCTCATAAGAGCTCTCTTTTATGCATAGATCATGTATAAAATAGCTCTCTTTATATTCTATGCATGCCCAACCAAAGGAATGTTTGTGAAAGAGCAAGGAAGAAAGAAGATGGATGAAATAAAGGAAGAGCAAGGTAGGTAGGTCATGCACTACAACGTGTCATGGCCCAGATGAGAGAATCTATTTTTTTCCCAGTCAATGTGGCTATCTGCGATGCTATTTAAGTGGCTATAAATGTATTTATACACATGGCACATTCATGTTAGTAGCCACATGTATAGTCATGAAATAGTCATGTCATGGTTGGTGCCATCAATCAATATCACTATTTGTACCACTTTGTGACTACTTTCTCTTACTATTTGGTGGCTACCTTTTGCTCACAACTATGGCCTCCATTCTCTTATAGTATTGTTAACCCCATTTTGAGGTTAACTTAACATCTCTCCGTTATGTATGAGAGATAGCACAATAAGTGTCATGAAATGACACAATAAGTGGCTACCTTTTGCTCTCACAACTATGGCCTTCAGTCTCTTATAGTATTGTTAACCCCATTATGAGGTTAACTTAGCATCTCTCCATTATGTATGAGAGATAGTACAATAAGTTTCATGAAACGACACTATAAATGTTGTAATTATAAAAATGGCTAGCCATGCCCAAGCCTATGTATCTTGTAGTCATTTAGTTCATCTCTTTTTAAGTTTGGACACCTAAGTGTGAATATGGGCCAGTTATATAAATAACAAATTCTCATAATACAAGACGCAATCCCCCTTTGTGCAAATTTAGTTTAGTATTATCTCATTTCTCTGTTGTATCTATGGTGGTGAGAGAGAGAGAGAGAGAGAGAGAGAGAGAGTTGAGGGGAGAGAGTACTTCACTCTTGGTGCATATTCCTCTTATGCTTGTGTTCATGAGTGTGAGAGTAGAAAGGAGTGAGAGTCCTTGTATAGATACAGACAACCTCTTGGAACAACCTCTTGGTGTGACACCTTGAGGAAGGAGGCAAACGAGTGGAGCTAGCCTCCACTAGTGTAAGCTTGGATTCTTTCAGAGATATAAGCTTACAGCAAGTTTCCCATGACGTGTTAAGGTGTCCATTATCCGTTGCATTTGGAGAGGGTTAGCCTGTAACAATTTTGGCATCACAAGTGAGGAAAAATCTGACTCTTTCTAATGTGTTTGTACTCCCTTTCATTTTCTTAAAAGTCCCTTTTCCCTTGGATTTGGTTTCTTAAAGTTGTGTAATTGGTTGAGAAGAGGATAAGCTGGATAAGATTGTGAGAAAGGAGAAAAAAGAGAAAAAGAAGGGGTTTTTAATTATTTTAGCATTTTGAATGGTTGCTTTCATTGGTTAAAAGTTAGAAAAGAAAATAAACAAATCATGTGCATCTGTACTTGCATGGAGGAATCTCATTAATCATGTCATGATTATGTAGTGAATACCCATTTTTTGTATGTTTTAAAATCTTAAAAATTTGAAAAAATAAAGAGCCATTGATCCTATTGCTTACTATTACATAAACATTCATCTAATAAAGGAATAATCTAGAAATATTAAACTAAAAATTTTAAGATTTGCATGCCTTAACCATTGATTTTTTGTAGAAACCTATAAACTCATGTTGTGATTCTGCAGTTTGCAAAATCACGCCCATCCCATTGACCCCGAGATTGTATATTTACTCCAACTAATCAGATTTCATCTTATCTTATCCAAATGTGATCATGGTTCTCATAGTTTATGACCCTGTGGAAATTATGCCCGTGAGTGATTGCTGACATCATCAATCACCACGATGCCACATCATCAATCATGGTGACCCAGCTTGATAATTTGATTGGATTGACATCTAAAACAGTTATTAGGGACCTCAGAGAACTCATATATACATTCCTTGAACTTGTTTAGGTGAAGATCATCGCCATTATCCTACAAAAAATCATAGCTGTGATTCTAGATCTTGTGTGTTAGTAAAATAAGTGTTCAGGGGTGTTTCTAAGGACACCCTAACACTAGGGGTACTTGTAAAAAACTGAGAGTAAGCAAAAATTTTACCATAATTTCTGGCATAATCACGCCCTTGATTTTCGATCACGTTCGTGATTCTGTAAAGTAAAAATTTGGTAATTACAGATCTGAGCAATTCTAATTGCAAATCAACATTTTTGCCAGTTAAAATATTTTCATGCACTTAAGGTCAGAAGGCTTGTTGGTGACAACATTGCCCCTGGACGACAGTGCATCTAACCAACCGAGATTCTCCTACTAGAGAAGCCTCACCTTACTCGACCATCATACAAAGGAGTGTGTTTCCTTTATAGAGACTGAATTTTTTTGATTCATCAACAAGTAGTGAGGAAACCATGAAAAACCCTCTTAATGAGGAATTGGTACTTCTTCTCTAATGCCATCTAGTGTGGGTTCATGGGCTTAGCCCAAGGAGTCCTTTGATACAATTATGAGCCTGAAAGAGAAGCTCCATGCATTACCAAGGGATAGCCATCGTGTTCCAAAAGGGAAGTAGACACTGGAATACCTCAGAGTAGAGGGTAACAACTTGGAAGAATGGTTTACCTAGGGGAGAGCAATCCTCAACCCATGGTACAACACCCATGGTACAACTTACTCCTGAATTAGAAGGGATTCTATGAGTGCCCAATATATTTTCCTATTTCTAGGGAGCTAGAGAGTGAGAATAGAATGAGGGAAGCACAAGCCCAACTCAAAAGGCTTGAACAAGAGAAAGTAAGCTTAGATCTCCATAGGGGATTAGCTGAGAGATGTGCCTTGTGACACAACAATGCACAAGGAAGGCTCTAAGGCATAAAGAAGCCCCACCCACATGAGACAGTGCTAGGCAGATTGAGTAGGCAATGGAGGAAGGCATTCCACCTCTAGAGCCTATTATGAAGGAGTCTCGAGAAGACCTAACCACTCTCGCATCACCTCTCTCAAGAAATGATGATTTGTTGAGAGAAAACTCAGAGAAAACCTACACCAAGGCTGAGAAGTAGATGCAATGTTGAAGACCCTAGAGTTCCAGGAGTATACAAGAGACATTTGTTATAGGAGGGGAACCTGGGAGAGGTAGTCTTGGATGATGATGTGAACAGGAATGTGGGAGCTATTCCAACACCACTTAACCCAGATACATGTAAATCGACATGCTAGGGCTGCGAGAGGCCGAGGCTGGGGTGGAATAGTCCTAGGAAGGATGGTGCATGATGCCCCACCAAGGAAGCCCATTAAAGTGACCCCTCACATGGGAGTTACAACACCTACCCACCTATTTAGAATGGCTAAGGAAATAGGAAGGGGGATGCACTAGCACCACAAAGAGCAACACCAATCAAGCCCAACCATGTGGCGAGATTAATGCAACACCTCAAGATATTCAAATTAATGTGTGAAACTTGTGGTCCGATCAGTGAGACCAAACAAAAATATTTGTTTTCTCCCTTATACTAGAAGGAAAAGCACACTAATGATAGGATTATGTGTTCATACCAAGTTTTACACAAAGCGGAGATAAGTGGAGCCTTGTGGCTCAATTAGGCTCAACTATACAACATTAAGCAAGAAAAACACGTCTATAAGAGATTGTATCTCACGTTTGAAAAACATGAATTCAAGGTGTAAGCTTAGAGAAAGGTTAACAGATGATCAGTTTGCTACCCTATTTCGGTAAAGGAGTAAGAGACACAAGAATGCACGACTACTTGCTATTGGCTAAGAAAATGTCTCTTGATGATTGTTGCAAATTAGCCACCATCGACTTCAAGGATAACATGCTTGAGTTACCACAGCTTAATGACACCAAATATGTCACTTTGGTAGCTCCGTCTCGCATGCATTGGGCCAAACAAGCTCGACAACTTGAGAGAGACGAATAAGAGATATGACCTTAGATGAGCTAAGTACTACACTTCTAGACAAGATAAAGCTAAAAGAGGTAACAGATATGCCCATGAACCAACATCTATATCCCAAATGGGAGTTGGTATGGTGCTTGATATGTTGACAAAATCACACAATTGAGGCCTCGCCCATTGATATATTATGTGTATTGTGTATGCGGCTTGGGAACCAATGACACTAGTATATGTAAGTATCCACGTCAATCACAACAACTACAAGTACCTCAAATACCTCAGTGGCCTTCACCTAGGCAATCTCCTCCAAGGGAAAATTTATTAAATGTGCAAACCAAATGAGGGGAATGTATAGAGTACCCAAAGTTCTTATACCACGACCTATCTTACCACCATAACCACTGGCACCTCCTCGAATAATGCCAATGAAGAATCAAATAATCATTAAAGAGGTGCCAAAAGAAGGAGAACATGTATGAGAACCTCGACAAACCATGGAGGGGTTAGATGACACTTGGGAGGTAACCGCGAAGTATTTTCTGATGCAAGGGAACACACTAGTGTAGTGTTCTAGGTTGCAGTGCAATGGAAGGGCATGGAGATCAATGCCACAAATAAGGAGAGCTTTGTTGCAATGTTATCACAACTGAGTACCTCACCATGTGTCTAAGTGTCCTCAGAAGGTCAATGCAATGAGCCTTCAAACTACTCAAGTCAATACACACACAAGTTTGAGTTGTGTGAAATGCAAGATTGACCACCTAATCAAGGTCTGTCCTTATAGAGGCACTAGAGAGTCTTCAACAACCACTAATCTAACTACAAGACTCTGAATGATTAGGATGTGATCAAGGGTGGTGGCAACACCACTTAATGTCATGACCTATGTGTAAGCTCTAATGACCCTAGAAGATAATAGATAACCTCTAGCCAAGTCTTTAAAATTTATGGAACCGAATTGGAAAGATGAAATGACAGTCTCGCCACATGCACATGATGAGGCCATGTGTGATGGGGACAAATCATGGGAAACCTATTTGGAAGAGCAAGAGTTTGAACCTAATTGTGGGAAAGAATCTTTGGATTCAATTGAAAGGCTAAAGTTTTGAAGGTGGATGAAGAAGAAGCATTATCATGTTAACCAGAGTGATATTCTTAGAAGAAGACCCACGGATTTTCAATGGCTAAAATACATCGAGGCCACAAAAATTCATGAGGAAATATCTAAGAATTAGGGTGAAGAGTTAAGCCATATAATGCTACAAACACCTCAAAAACCAATAGTAAGCCAAGAAACCCCCAAGCTCACAAGATTGGAAAGAAGGAAAAGAAACAAAGCATTAGCTGAAGCCGAATGGGAGCAAAAAAAGCATTGGCAACAAAGGAGGAGAATGAGGAGGAGCCGGACTTACGAAAGGTTCCAAATTATTTTGATGAAAGGAAGGTAGTCCACCTAAGGGCACAATGCTCAAAGGGTGAATAAACAAGGGTCTCCTATAATGGTGGACCTGTGAAGTGAAGGAGGTAGATCTCATAAAGCCTGGTAAATATCCTATGCTAGTCTTTATTGCCACGGACATAACCCCGTAGGAGGAAGAGTAATTGATTACTCTTTTAAAAGAGTTTAAGGACTGCTTCACTTAGAATTACAAGGACAATGAAGAGCATGCCACCAAAAGTGGTTCAACACACCATCCCTATCATGGAAGGCTCAAGGCTAGTGAAGCAACGCCATTATCAAATGAATTCAAAATACTCAGTAATTATAAAAATAATAATTAACAACCTTATTGCTATGGATTTCATTTACGAGATTAAGCACACTGATTGGCCAATTATGATTGTACCTAAGAAAAATGGGAATCTTCGCATGTGTGTTGATTTAAAGAAAGTGAATGCAATAATTCACAGGGGGATCACTACCCATTGCCATATACAGAGCATGTTTTAGAGAGAGTGGTTGGGATAGAAGTTTACACTTTCCTATAGACAGATTCTCAGGATACAATCAAGTCCCCAGAAGATCAACAAAAAATAGGTTTCACCAACATCACATAGGAACTTTTGCATACAAGGTCATACCTTTTGGATGTATTCACCATGCATTCGCAGTCATTTATACCTTTTTATTGCCCATCTATATGAGGAGTAGCTACCCTCTCGGCCTTTGTCATGTCATATGCAAGGATATTCATGAGTCGTGGATCTTTATGGGACCACCTTGGTCCATAAATGTGGCGGGGCATAGGCAATTATCAAAGAGTAGGGTGTCACGATCTCCCAAACCGAGGCAGGTATGGTGGCCGATGGAGGATCCTAGAGATTTGGATGATTTGTAGCAAGTTCTTTTTCATTTGTGTTCTTTGTCTTTGTGTATTATTTCTTGTCTCTCCACTCAACAAACTTTCTTGCAACTCTATCTTTAATTTATCAACTTTTCCCTATCTTTAACCATGTCTCCCATCATGGTGGAATTCAAAAGCCTTGTAACTCTCACCAATATTAGGGCAGGAGTGCATCAACAATGGCTCAGGTGTAGGAGCGCCTTGAAAAATTTGTGTCATTGCCATGGAGTGTGTCGGAGGCGAGTCCCCATGCTCAACACCATCTTCAAGCCTTGAAGGATTGTAGCTCTGCACCTCTCACTGTGGAGATGGTTGCACGAGTGTTTGGTCTACCAAATGGATGATATGACCCCAATGTAGGCCACCAAGGATGAGACGATAATCTTGTTTAGGCCCCTCAAGCAAAATGAGTTTTTAATTCAAGGCTATGATGATGTGCAAATTCACTCCCGAGTGAAGTTTTTGGTGGAAATGATATCCTTTATCCACAAGCTTTTTATGCCTCTAGAAGGGTGGGAGGATGTCTCTTGACAATTTAAAAGGGGGATAAAATTCATTGGGCCAGCATTCTCCACCATCAGGTTATGATGGAAATAAAGAAGATTTCAAAGAAGGCCCATACAAAGATCGGGCCATATTTGCTAGCTCTTTAGGGAATGTCTACAGATGCCTCATATATGTCTCAAAACTGCTAGCATTGCCTAAAGGCATTGCAGTTGACACCCCCATTAACACTAGGGAAGAGTCCTCTGACCTACTTTTGGTGGCAAGGCAGTGAAAGAAACACAATAAAGTTCTTCGTGTTTATGCAAAGGATGCGAAGTGGCAACGTGGCTTGGTGGGGGATGCTCCTAGTGGCAAACTCCTAGGAAATACAATAGGAGCTACAATCGAGGAGCACCCTATTGACATCATCAACCTCCCAACATTAGAGGAGGAGGGTTTGAGTGGAGCCGTTACTCTCGTAACAAAAATAGAGGAAGCTCAAAACATGAAGAATCCCATTCGTATGGATATAGAGCAGCTTGTTTGGTGGGAAAATCCAGAAGTAAGGCAAACAAAGGATGTTCGCCCTCCCATTACTAATGTGTTCACAGTTGGAGTGTCTCCAAAAGAAAAAGAGACAAAGTCTTTGAAGAAGCCAGATGAAGGAGGAAATCCTGGTGTTTTAGGTGCTCCAGCTTTTCCCTACGAAAGTCTGCCTTAATTGGGTGAAAGAATCAGCGGAGTACCTGACACATGTCACCCATGCTACTTTGGTCACACAACAGTGTGAGCTTGCTTTACAAGTCCAACTTGTAGATGCAGAGGCTAGAAGCAAGGCAGCAGAATAGATGTTGGAAGCTCAAAGTTCAAAATTGAGCTCTGTTCTTATAGTAAAAGAAGAAATGGCCAAATCTCTAAGTAATGCTCTGGTAGGGTGCCATGATAAAACCCTACAAATCTTGGATTTACAAGACCAATTGCAAGCACAGACTACAAATCTTGAAAATCAAAAAAGTAAAGCTAAAAGACTCCAAACCGCCATGATAGATCTTAGTATTAATCTCAAAACGGTGGAGCAAGAGTTGCAGGTTGCCAAAGACGCCAGAAATCAGGATGAGGAGCGAGTTAAAAATGTGGTAACAACTCACCTTGCTAATATGTGGGAAATCCATTCATCTGTGATGCGGATAAAGTTTAGAAGCACATGTATAAATCCTATTGTAATGCCCAGGCTACCATTGATACCAAAGATAAAGATACTGAAGTAATTATGGTAATGGCAAAAAAATGGGATAGCTAGGAGCTAAAAGGGCTTGTAGATATAAACAAATTATATACAAAGATGGAGCAACGTCTTCTTCAAGTGTTGGAGGGACCACCTCCTACCTATAAAGCTATGGTATTATGTAGTTCTCAGTGCCCTAAACCTGATAATAATGATGAAGGTGACATGGCTAAAGAAGAAGCCAACCAGGTTGCATGTGCTGCTACTACAAGCTCCCAACCAGATTTGGGCAATCCACCAAACAAGGATAGTTCTAGGGAGGAGGCCAAGCTTAAAGGGCAAGTGGCGGAGTTGTAGAACTAAGTATTACTGCTGGAAAAGAAGCTAAAACTTGCCACCACATAATCTAAACGGTGAGTGGAGAAGACAGAAGATCCTAATGGGAAAAAACAGCTTGTACTTTTTACTAGTGATAGTGATACCCCTTTGCTCAATTTGGATAGCCAATCTCTCTAAGGGCATGCATTCGTCCTACAGAAGGAGCTTCAAATATCACAAGATGAATGCAACTCCCTCCACCGCCTACAACTTAAGGAGTATAAGGATGAAACTCAAGATCTCTCTAAAGAAAAAGAAAACCTAATGACTTCAGTTGGTGAGGGACCAAGGGGAGGTCATTCCAAAACTATGGAAGTAAGTCAAGGAGCTTAGACAAGAGAAAATTGTCATGAAGAAGACCTGGTGAAAGCTAAGGAGGATCACAAAGCTTAGGTGGAATGCTTCCAACATACTATTACAAATTTAACTCATTGACTGGAAGAAAGGAGTCAACAAGTTGCCGACCTTCGCCATCAAGTTTTACATTCGACAAGGGCAAATACTACCAGTTCTACTAGTTTTCTCCAATAACTCTGCAAATTAAATGATGAGCTAATTCTCTGATCTAATAAATTGGTAGAATAACTGGATAAGGAGAGGGTGACTAACTAGATGTAGCAATTAAAAGGAGATAGCTTGTATAATTATCAATAAGATTGTTTTTAGCTTGTATAATTATCAACAAGATTGTTTTTACGGGGCAGAATACTTATAGCAATTAGTTCATACTTTATCTACCCCTTTGCCTCGTAACTGGGGTGAAATTAACCAATTCTTACTAAAATATCTATACAAGATTAAGGAAGAGTGGCCCTCCCTCCACGTGGGCAACGGAGGGGGGCCTATTTCAAAATGGCCAATTCTCCTTTCTCCTACAAGCGTGAAGTTCACGCTTCACGCTTCACGCGAGGTGACGTGACGTGAGTCACCTACTGTTCCAGGCGTTCTGCGCGTTCTGCTGTTGCAGTCCTTTCATCACCTCCGGCTGTTCCAATCGTCTCATCACGTTCGGGTCGCGTCGAGCTCTCACAGGTATCTTCGTACTGCCAGTTTCTCTCTGACAAGTGCATTTCACCTCCTAGGCGGTGTCCGTCTTGGTGTCAAGGGTGCCAGACTGCGTGGGGGGGAGGCCGGGGGATTCCAGTGGGTGTTGCGCACCTACTAGGACACCGAGGCCCTGGGCGCGGACAGGTAGCCATGCAGCCTTCCAGTGGGTGTTGCGCACCTACTGGGACACCGAGGCCCTGGGCGCGGACAGGTAGCCATGCAGCCCGAACAGAGCTGAGTGGCTGAAGATATTTGCCTATCAGCGGACACCGCTCCCAGTTTCCCACCTTCTTGCTGCCAAATGTTGAGCGTGCCATCGACAGAGGCCGAGAGGAGGCCAGTGTGACAGGGCCTGTGTGGGCGGCAAGGAGACTGTGTAGGCAACGGCCGGTGGTGAGGTCCCAGAGCCTGATGCTCCCATCAGGCTCTGATGCTCCCGTCAGGCTCTGGGACCTTCCCCAGTGGGTGTTGCGCACCTACTGGGACACCGAGGCCCTGGGCGCGGACAGGTAGCCATGCAGCCCGAACAGAGCTGAGTGGCTGAAGATATCTGCCTATCAGCGGACACCGCCCCCAGTTTCCCACCTTCTTGCTGCCAAATGTTGAGCGTGCCATCGACAGAGGCCGAGAGGAGGCCAGTGTGACAGGGCCTGTGTGGGCGGCAAGGAGACTGTGTAGGCAACAGCCGGTGGTGAGGTCCCAGAGCCTGATGCTCCCGTCAGCTGAGTCCGAGAACAAGAGTTTTCTGTCGTGGGGGGGAGGCCGGGGATTCCAGTGGGTGTTGCGCACCTAGGACACCGAGGCCCTGGGCGCGGACAGGTAGCCATGCAGCCCGAACAGAGCAAGGTGGCTGAAGATATCTGCCTATCAGCGGACACCGCCCCCAGTTTCCCACCTTCTTGCTGCCAAATGTTGAGCGTGCCATCGACAGAGGCCGAGAGGAGGCCATGATAGGGCCTGTGTGGGCGGCAAGGAGACTGTGTAGGCTTTTCACTGCAGGTGAGCGTAGGCATAGGCCGGCTGAGCAGGTATCGCGGAACAGAGACCGACGACGACGATGCGCACGATAGGGAGGGCGCAACAAAGGTGAGTAGCTGTACGCCAGTGTTGATAGGGCCTGTGTGGGCGGCAAGGAGACTGTGTAGGCTTTTCACTGCAGGTGAGCGTAGGCATAGGCCGGCTCAGCAGGTATCGCGGAACAGAGACCGACGACGATGCGCATGATAGGGAGGGCGCAACAGAGGTGAGTAGCTGTACTGGACGTCGCGGCCGTTTGCATGAAGATCTGGCGTTTGCATAGGAGATCTACTAGACGATTGGACTGTTGTGGCAGTTTGCATGAAGATATGCCGTGTGCTACCGTTGGATAGGAGATCCGACTGCAGCTGAGCCAGAGAACTACAGTTTTCTGAATTCGAGCCACCATTTATGCTACCCTTAATGAAGATATGCCGTTTGCATGAAGATCTACCGTTGGATAGGAGATCCGACGGTGCTAGATTGTTGCGTATTTTCCACGTTTCAAAACAAATCATTTTTTATTTAAAAAATCTAAAATCATATACACATGTGTGTGTGTGTGTGTGTGTGTGTGTGTATAAGATCTAAATAAAAAAGATTTCGATTGTTCGGAGAGCCCCCCGCGATGGATACCACGCGAATAGGACTATAGCCGTGCAGCTCCGGGGAGAGCCCCCCTCCGCGATGGATACCCACCACACCCACGAGCTCTGGGCATGACCTTTTTGGCTCTCTTCAGAAGACGTATCAATTAAATGGAGAGCGCCCCACCCACCACACCCACGTGCTGATTGCAAAGCTGGCTTTAGAGCCATGCAGCTGGGAGAGCCTCTGGACCTTTTTGGCTCTCTTCAGAAGACGTATCAATTAAATAAGCCGCAATATATATATTTCTAAAAACAAGTATAAAAGTATTTCATATACACATATGTGTGTGTGTGTGTGTGTGTGTGTGTATAAGATTTAAATAAAAAAGATTTGGATTGTTCGGAGAGCCCCCCGCGATGGATACCACGCGAATAGGACTATAGCCGTGCAGCTCCGGGGAGAGCCCCCCTCCGCGATGGATACCCACCACACCCACGAGCTCTGGGCATGACCTTTTTGGCTCTCTTCAGAAGACGTATCAATTAAAGGGAGAGCGCCCCACCCACCACACCCACGTGCTGATTGCAAAGCTGGCTTTAGAGCCATGCAGCTGAGAGAGCCTCTGGACCTTTTTGGCTCTCTTTAGAAGACGTATCAATTAAATAAGCTGCAATATATATATCTCTAAAAACAAGTATAAAAGTATTTCTTTGCATTAATTAATTGCTCTTCTCAATTTTAAATTTTGACGTACTCATACCCCCCCCCAAAAAAAGGAACAGCGGATTGATGTGGCCTTGGGCCGGATAAGGAATGGTGAGGACATGAAAATCTATACAAGATTAACCACATCCCCACCTCTTTCCACGTGGGCAAAGGAGGTGCGCAACCCCTATGCTATCGATAGAGAGCAGCTGAGGCAAAACCTAATCTCACCAAAATCCTAGCCTATTCAAACCCTAGGTTGTCCAAGCCCTAATCTGTTGATCCTTGGAGGTCGATGAGAAGAGCTGCGGACAGCGACGATGATAATGTAGAGAAAAAGACGACAAGGAGGGCCAGTAAAACTAAAACTAGGAATTGAAGGGCATTTTGGTTGCCCAAAGAAAAACATAGAATAGCATTGGAAATGTCATGACGCCTTTGACCGGTTGAACACCGGTTGAAAAGATATTATTTTATTTTATATAGTTAATAAAAAGGCCCTAACATTGGCACCTTTGACCGCTGGGTCGTCATCTATCTATACAGGATTAAGGAGAACCCCACCTCAGACTTATTTTCATCCATCTTTTTAAATTAGTTCCCTAAGAGTTCTAAAAGTGTATTTTGTAAAATGATTTTGGACTTTTTAAATAAAAAATGATTTGTTTTGTTTTATATATATATATATATATATATATATATATATAGAGAGAGAGAGAGAGAGAGAGAGAGAGAGAGAGAGAGAGTGTAGAATAATTCGGGTTTTTTAATTAAAAAATGATTGAGAAAAAGTGGTTGCATTTTGGCTAGCCTTCAAATTTTTAAAAATTTTGGTTATTCTATGTATGCCAGGCACCTCAGTCTGCTAGCTTTGAGCTCCACGTGGTCGTGCCTTCGCCTCCTCGAGCTCCTCGACCGCCTTTGCCTCCTCCAAGTGCAAACCAGAACTGGTACTGCGCTGTTACCTTGAACTCGATGCAATTGTATACATGAGTGTTGTAATGAATTGTTTTATAATTAATGATTCAACCTAATATAAACATCAATTCAAAACCTTCCTAAAAAGTCGAAGATTGATGACTTTTGATTAATGTTTGATAAAGATTTGGATTGTTTTGTTTTAAATAAAAGATTTATTTATATAGAATATATATATATATATATTCTACCTAAAGATTTCAAATAAAATGTATTATATATATTTATCTATACCTTGAACTCGATGCATTCATGGATGGGAGAGGAGGCTATTCACATGAACGGCTTGATGTCAACGGTGTGGCCAACGGCAGCCCCTTCGCCATGGCAGAAGGAAACGATCGATCACTGTCTTGGTTTTTGTTGTGATACCTGAGAAGCCCATGGGACCAAATCCCTTCTGCATTGCATTGCCCCTCATACCTCTTATGCTCGAATTATTGACATGCACGCCTTCAAGAACAGATTTCTTTATGAAAGTTGGCACAGTATGTGTCCTCTACATGGGGAACATGCATGTTGTTCAAACAATATGTGTCCTCTACATGGGGAACATGCATGTTGTTGAGACAAAGAGAGTAGTTCTCACGATAAGTGTAAGGGAGTTCACTAAAGGAGTAGTTTAAAACTCTTTGATCTATGAAGCTTGATGTTTTAAATATACCCATTTTGTTAACTTCAAGGTAATAAACTACGGTTAAACTTACAACTTTTTTCATTCTTTGTATTTAAAAAATCAAGGATATATATAAAACTTTATGTAAGTCGATGAAATTGTAAGCTCCTTTTGTTTAAGTCACATGATATTTTACATATTCCTAGGTGAATCCCTTGGGCCCGATGTTACCTTGAACTCGATGCAATTGTATACATGAGTGTTGTAATGAATTGTTTTATAATTAATGATTCAACCTAATATAAACATCAATTCAAAACATTAATCAAAAGTCAAAGACTGATGACTTTTGATTAATGTTTGATAAAGATTTGGATTGTTTTGTTTTAAATAAAAGATTTATTTTTATAGAATATATATATATATAGAGGACTACCTGAAGATTTCAAACCAAATGTATTATATATATTTATCTATACCTTGAACTCGATGCATTCATGGATAGGACAGGAGGCTATTCATGAACGGCTTGATGTCAACAGTGCGGCCAACGGCAGCCTCTTTGCCATGGCAGAAGGAAACAATCGATCACTGTCTTGGTTTTTGTTGTGATACCTGAGAAGCCCATGGGACCAAATCCCTTCTGCATTGCATTGCCCCTCATACCTCTTATGCTCGAATTATTGACATGAATGCCTTCAGGAACAGATTTCTTTATGAAAGTTGACATAGTATGTCTCCTGTACATGGGGAACATGCATGTTGTTCAAACAATATGTGTCCTCTACATATTATTCATGAACGGCTTGATGTCAACGGTGCGGCCAACGGCAGCCCTTTCGCCATGGCAGAAGGAAACGATCGATCACTGTCTTGGTTTTTGTTGTGATACCTAAGAAGCCCATGGGACCAAATCCCTTCTGCATTGCATTGCCCCTCATACCTCTTATGCTCGAATTATTGACATGAACGCCTTCAAGAACAGATTTCTTTATGAAAGTTGACATAGTATGTCTCCTCTACATGGGGAACATACATGTTGTTCAAACAATATGTGTCCTCTACATGGGGAACATGCATGTTGTTGAGACAAAGAGAGTGGTTCTCACGATAAGTGTAAGGGAGTTCACTAAAGGAGTAGTTTAAAACTCTTTGATCTATGAAGCTTGATGTTTTAAATATACCCATTTTGTTAACTTCAAGGTGATAAACTACGGTTAAGCTTAGAACTTTCTTCATTCTTTGTATTTAAAAAATCGAGGATGTATGTAAAACTTTATGTAAGTCGATGAAATTGTAAGCGCCTTTTGTTCAACTCACATGATATTTTACATATTCCTAGGTGAATCCCTTGGGCCCGCACTCTCAGCCATCTTTTTCAATGAGTTTCCCAAAAGCTAAAATTAGGTGAACCGCCTTCAGACATATATAGATATATATACAAATACATATACATATATATATGTATGTATATGCATATACATATATATATACATATACAAATACATATACAACCATATATGTATGTATATGCATATGCATATACATATACATATACATATACATATACATATACATATACATATACATCATGTGGATACCTTTTTACCATTCATTCACTTGAGCGTAGTTGGGTCTTAATCTATTCTACGTACGTGTG